>NW_015175486.1:0-108507 GCF_001447785.1 Gekko japonicus
CATCAGTTAGTTGACAACCATTCCAGGTGGCTTAAGGTATCATGACATCTGCTGACTCCTAAATCTGAGCCGTTACTGTTTTAGGAAGAGACAATTAGCTGTGACACTTTTGCAAAGTTTTTTTTTCCTGATAAAAATAACAAGAATACGCTCTGATCTGGATGCTGGCTGTAATATAGGCCAGGCAGAAGGAATGCCTAATGCTTGGTCTAATACTTTTGACCCAATTACTGTGATGGATGTTAACAGGATCCTGGGATCTGTGAGGGCCATCCACTTGTGCACTAGATCCTTGCCCATCCTGGCTGATAAAATGATGTAAGGACCACATTGATAATCTCTATCTGAATGAAGTTGCTCCCTACTAGATCTATCTGCAGCTTTTGGTATAGTAGATCATGCCATTCTGTTGCAGCATTTGGAGGCAGAAGTAGGTATCAGGAGACATACCTTCAACTGGTTTAAATCATTCTTCACAGATCAGACTCAGCTGTCATCAGAGACCAGCTGTCTTCAGTGTGTGAGTTGTCTTGCAGGGTTCCACAGGGCATAATCTTCTGTCCCATGTTATTCAACCTCTATGTAAAGCCTTTAGCAAAAATTATTCATAGCTTTGGAACTGAATGCCATCAGTGAACTGATGATACATCTATCCAAATCCCCTGATGAGGCGGTATTCTGGAGCCACTGCCTGACTTTTGTAGTTCAGTAGCTGACCGTGAACACATTGAAGCTGAACCCAGACAAGATGGAAACAATGCTGACTGGAAAGTTGGAGATTGTGAAGGACACTGTGTTTACCACTTTCAGTGGGGTTCAGCTGATCCTTACTGACTTGGTTAAGAGCCTAGGGGTCATGGTGGATCTACTATTGCTGCTGGATAAACAAGTTAATGCAGCTACAAAAAACATTCTCTTCCCCTTCTGTCTAGCTTGCAAGACGACCCCTATCTTGACATGGCCAATGTGGGCACCTGGATTCATGCCATCATAACAACAAGCCTAGACTACTGCAATGTACTCTACATAGGTCTTCTCCCAAAGTCAGCTTGGAGACCCCAGTTGATACAGAACACCACAGCTCAGTTAGTATCAGAATCTAGGTGGAACACGTATAGTATTCCCATTCTGTACTCAGTGCATTGGCTGCCCCTCTGGTACTGAGCTCAGTTCAAAATATTGGCTATCACAAAGCCCATCAGGGACTTGTTCCATCATATCTGTAGGAGGGACCACTTCTCTCCCTATGCTCTGCCATGACAGCTTTGGTCATCTGAGCAGGGCCTTGTGCAGGAGCCATCCTGCAACTGGACAAAATCAATTTCTGCCCGTACACAGACATTCTCTGTTATAGCTCCCACCTTATGAAATAGCCTGCCAAACGAGGTTAGAAAGGCACCTACTCTCCTTGCTTTCCACAAACTGTGCAAAACTGAATAAACCAGGATGAGTATTTTTTTTACACAGATAATAGGGCTATACTGTAATGAAGTGGTTCAGAAAGGTGCTTTGGTAAAGGGACCAGGACTATGTATAGTACATATCAGCTGTTGCTGTAGTCTGCTTCTACTATGTAATTTCTGCTTTGGGTTCATGCTTATACTTTGTTTCAACTCTGTTTCAGATTTCTGCAATCCAAGCCCTATTGTACTGTTTATTGCATGGCCTATCCTGTTGATCGTATTGACATACACTGTGTAATCCACCTTGAATCTCAGTGAGAAAGGTGGACTATAAATAAAATGATTAAATAAGCTATGTTTTCATGTGAAGGCTGAACAGAGCCTGTCTAAACTTTGCCACTGAAAGTACACACAGAAATAAAGCAAATCTGGAATATTCAATTCCATCACTACCTAAGTGTGGAAAACAGTAATATCATGCCATGACCCCCAGCCAAGGTCACCTGTGAGGTGTACTACATTATACTCTTAACAAATTTATTCAGCTCTGAGTAGAACCTAGTGCAGTTCTTTGTTCCCACAAAAACACTGTGCTGGTGCTAAAATGTTTTTTTTTTCTGATAATCAGAGACAAAACTAAACTATCAACAAAATCAGGGCGCGGCTATTGATGCTGTATCATGTCAGACTGTGGGTTGCAATCTCATATTTGAATATTCATGCATTGCATCTTTGAATATTCATATTTGAATGTTTCCTGTGCATGGAAGCATAGCTTGTAGGAAACATGTTCTAGCAGTGAGGATTTGCTGGTTCTCAAAAATCCCAAGGAAAATCCCAGCACATGACACAATATGTGAAATTGTTCACTCTCAGAATAGGCACTTCTGTGAAAAGACTTCTAAAGTGCTCTAATGACTCACATACACTTTGTTGTTGTTTTCCCCAGAGCTTCCAAGGCCGCTTGCACACCTTTGTCGGATCAAAGTTCGAACTGTGATTGGAAGGGACCGTATACCCCTTATTGATAGTTTGCCCCTGCCAGGAAGACTGATCCGCTATTTACAATATGACTTTACTCAGTGACCTGAGATGAACCTGGCAATCAAAAGTATTCTGGAGGGACATCTATGTTTATGACAGAACCGATGGAAATGGACTCATAGGAAACAAGGAAACACTGGCTTTGCTACAAAAGGAGAAAAAAGAAATACCTGCTAATCATAGTCACAGAAAGAGCTTATCTGACACTGTTCAGAAGATGGGAAAGAAGTGAGAGAAGTAGGGTAAAATATACTGACAGCAAGCAGCAGAAAAATGACTATGCTATTTCGCACACACACAAATGATTACTAGGTCTGTAAGGAGATGATGAAAGAGAGAACAGACCAGTTCAGAAAATACATTTTTTTGTATATGTTATGATTATCTCTAGGCACACTCATATGGACAAATGTAATGTGAAGGTGGTGATCATGCTATTTGCATTGTCATAATGGCACTTTCCCCAGCTTTACAGTTATGAAAATTTCTGCCATCTGTATCTGTACTAATCCAGTTTGCACACAATTATGTGCTTGACTGTGTATTGGGACGATCAGGATTGCTGCTGTGGGCAACTCATGTATTTTGGGAATTGTTCCAAAGCTAAAACCATCTTGATCTTATGAAAAGATCTTTAAAAATCCCAGTTACATTTAAAATTCAGCATCACGTTTCAGTTCATTGGTTGGCCTTTATTTCAGTTTACTTTGCTAGGCTGTCAACTTTCGGGATGCTAATTCTGCCTCCTTTGACAGCATATCATTCATTTAATTTCTAACTTATTTGGCCTTGAATATATAGTGACTTAACTTCTGAGTGGTGAAAGGCCCTACATCTTTACAAATACACTTTTATCTTCCAGCACAAGACATATGGTTAATAATGGATCTAATGAAGAATTCATTATGCCAATAAACACAAAATAAAGACTTTACCAAGGGTTTAATCCATAGGAAATGAATGTACATATATTAAATATGCATAAGAAACAAAACTATTAATGTACTATAGTTCATTTGCTTGTAGTTCTGATATCACCGAAGCCAATGACTGGTATGGCTCATGACTAGATGTTTTGGTTTTTAGAATGTGGATTTTATTTTTTAGAATGTTGAGGATCCCAATGAACCCTGTAACACTAAAGCAAAAGTCCCCAACGTGGTGCCCATGGGGGCCGTGGCACCTACTGACACCCTTCCTAGTGCCTTCCAGGTGGTGTTAGAATAGTGGGCATGGCCAGGTGGACGTTTACCCAGCAAGACTTCTGATTGGCCACTGGATATTTAACTGCAGATTTTTAAAAAAATGTTGTTTTGGCAGCAGTTTCCACTACAGCACAAAAACCATCACCGTGTGACTGAAAGTAAGTTGTGGCCGCCATTTTGTGGATGGCTTTGCCTCCTGTGGCAGCTGGTTTGTGGTACCCATTTTGTGGCTGCACCCACCATACTGCATCAAATTCCAAGGGTTCCCACGGGCTCAAGAGGGGTGGGGACCCCTGCATTTAAAGGCAGTCTAACAATATTAAACCAAGCGGATTTAAATTAGTATTTGTGTCTCCATAGTGCATCATGGGGGTGTTCAAAATAGACTGCAGGACACTTACTGGGCAGAACCACCTGAAGCTTTTATAAGATAGAAATGAGGTATAATAATTAGGTAAAGGTAAAGGTTTCCCTTGCTCGAAAGCCAGTCGAATCTGACTCTAGGGTTGCGGTGCTCATCTCCGTTTCAAAGCCGAAGAGCCATAAAAATGGTAATGTTTTAACTGGTTGAGGGTGGAGCAGTGAGGTGCTGATTCTTGAACTTAAGAGTCCAATGTTCATATGATACAGGCACTGTGGAAGCAAGTCAGCTTGCACCCATTAGGGAAGACTTGATTATTCAGGGTATTGGAGAAAAACAAGCTGAGAAAGGCCTTCCTAGTTCTTCTCCCATCATGCATGCACTGGTAACCTGTAGATTTGTCCATAAACCGGGGAAAATCCCAGTGAATCAGTTCTGCGATGCTGAAAAAATCAATAATTACTACTGAGTTAAAAAAAACACCCTTTCTACAGTATTATTAACAAGGTTGCAGTTTTATTTCATTTTTTAAAAATGGTAATGTTGTAACTGGTTGAGGGTGTAGCAGTGAGGTGCTGATTCTTGAATTTAAGAGTCCAATCTTTATATGATACAGGCACTGCCGAAGCAAGTCAGCTTGCACCCATTAGGGAAGACTTGATTATTCAGGGTACTGGATAAAAACAAGCTGAGAAAGGCCTTCCTAGTTCTTCTCCCATCATGCATGCACTGGTAACCTGTAGATTTGTCCATAAACCGGGAAAAATCCCAGTGAATCAGTTCTGCGATGCTGAAAAAATCAGTGCAAACCTCAGGAGGTTCAAATGCAGCTGCGTGCATAAACTGGAATGGGGAGATCATTCCCTGAAAAGCTCCACTGGTAACTGTGCTGTCACTTGGTTCAGTTTCCTCCCCGCCCCCACAATACTTGGTTTATATTTATTTTCACGCAGAACTTCCTACCTCTTTACTTCATGCACCTTAATCCAGCAATTGCAATCCACATATAGAAGAACATTTTCATGCAGAGGTCATTTGAAAGAGGCGACTGCATGAACAATGTATTAACGTGCGTCAAACTGCATGCAGCAGTTTACTAAAAGTCCCCTACAGCAGCCTGTTCTGGGGAACCATATGCACATGAGGAGTTATGCAACCTTCCACTGCTCCAGTGATTTCTTGGATCCAGGGGCAACTGAATTTGTACAAAGCATTTCACCAGTCATAACAAATCTGTAAAAACGCTACCTTTTAATATAAAACTGTGATTGTAAACTTGAAAAAAAATGCAGGACTTTATATGCATCTTGCTGTTTCAGTGCATAGAACATTTGCATGTATTGTGATGATAGGAAAATTTATTGTAATATCAGATATTCTGGGGATTGTAGTAATTGATAATGTATAATTTCCACAGGCATGTGTGCAATTCATTTTATGTTATAATGCACTTTTAATTTTTTGGTTTTGTTACAATGACTTTTTTAAAATGGGGGGGGGGCATGGACTTGTGCAGTATTTATGAAAGCATTGTTTTTAAGGTTTCACTGTTTGCATTAAATGTGACTAAAAATTACTTTTCAGATACTACGTGCCTATTTTGTAAGATGATTTATAATACTTGAAGCGATTTTATGAAGTTGCCTGGTACAGATGGGAAAGTTTACCAGCCTAAATAGCCATTGTAGAAAATTTCATTTCTGAAGGTAGTTTTTCCTCATAACTTGAACATGTAACACTGTGTGCTGATCTGGAGTTCTACATGCACCTTATGTATGAAAAGAGGGTTGGATCCAACACAATTTTTTTGCCTGCATTACAGCTCTTGCATGAACAGAAATGCAACAAAAGGACCAAGGTATCCTCTTGTGCTAAATCTAATATTATATCCTCAATAGCATTTCCACTTGCACAAGATGTTGTGCAACCAATTTCTGGGCACTATAATATATAAGGATGAGTGCACTAGGCGTTGCACAAGATCTTGCACATGTGAAGCTATGCTTAGTTTATGTTTCTAGTTTTGCATCACTTGATTCAAGCTAGAACCTTGTCAACAGAGAGGGCAACCCCACATACACAAAGAAATGTGCATATAAAGCTTCTCCTTTTCTCCAAGTAAGCAGGGGATGCTCTCAAGGCCAGAGCAGGTCTATGTATGCACTGGAGAGCTTATGTTCATATATGATGGGTGGATTAACATATTACTAGAGAGCTTAGACTAAATTTAGTGCAGTTGGTTATGGGAACCTGAACCACAATGGTTGCAGAATGATACATAAGCCTGCCTGTGGTCTTTGGAACTTCTCACATGGCCCCTACCTACATATCAACCCCATGCCCAATCAATCCTAGTCATGTAAAACACTGGAAAGTCAGCATAAAATGACACCAAATGTAGTTCTCCATTCACTCTGATACAACTTTGCGAGTAAATGCGTTTGCCCACAAATATTCCTGTTTGTCATTTGTGACACACTGACAGACTGAAAGAGAGGCAGACATCTTCCCATTTGCAAAAGCTTCCCCGTGTAGTCGCTTAGAGTTTACCCATCCTTGCCACAGGTAACCAGGAGCAGCTATTCATAAGCCTGTTCCAGGTTAATGTTTTACTCATGTTTTGTCCACATCTGCAGCATCACAAAGGGTTCAGGCAGAAGTATAAAAAGGAAAAGGCACTTCTGTACCTACTACAGTTGGAGGGAATGTTTAACATCTGTGAGGTCAAGGACACATGCCACAATGAACAAACACTCTGGATGAAGAATGGCTGGCTGCATTCACAGATCAGCTGTCCAATTCTATAAATGCAAGTAGCTAAAACAAAGTTCTCTATTCACTGTATTTGTAAAAGTCTGTGTAGGAGAGGGGTGTTATACAGACTGATTTTTAATATTTATTTTTTCCATAATCCATGATTGGGGATCACAATATATTATTTAAAATAAACAAAAGCCAAACCCCTGAATCCCCCTCCCAGACAGACGCAAGCTAACTTTACGGAAAAGCACCCTGTGCCCCTGAACCAGAAGTGTTTACCCAAGATCACCATTTCAGGATGGAGGGGGGAAGAGACTGGTCACATGAGGTTCAAAAGATATTTTCTTGGCTAGATTAAATATGAAAGTGTAAAACAGCAGTGTGTTTTATGAATATTTGTTGTGGTTACTTTTTATACCATTACCAGTGAAATGCTGCCGAGGAACACATGTCCTGAAAAATGGAGGGGGGCTGCCCCCAAGTAGCCCTCAAGCTTCTTCTGTTAACACCTTTCCATATTAGCAGAATAAAAGAATCCAGAGGTAGAATGTGCAGAGTGATCAGTAAGGAAAAAGATCCCTGAGCCCTATGTCTACGAGAGGCCTTTAATTCTTGTAAAATACCTGCAGGTTCTTTGCAGGTCCCTCATACCTAACTCCACCAATCTTCTCAAGCCAGTCTACTGTTGATAAGATCTTGTTCATATCACCAAGCATGCAGGCCAAACTAAGGTCATCACGTATGTAGGAAGAGGTCTCTTTTGCTTGTGGTTTACTTCACTATTGCTTTTGTACAAGTACATATTTGTCCTGTTTTCAAGAGAGATTCAGAACACTGCATCTGAATGCTGAGCAAAATGAGTGAACAGTTTTGCATGTGACACCTTTCATGATAACAAAGATCTCTTGCTATGGAACACTGTGTAAATCACGGCCACTCTCCCAGCCACCCCCATTTGCCTGGCCTATGCATGAACATTTGATGCTGTTTTATACTATCAGAGCTTCTGGCCTCTTTTGCCCTATATCGTCTAATGGGCAGTAGCTCTCTAGGGTCATGAGCAGAGAGTTGTTTGCCAGCCCTGCTACCTGAGAAGGGCTAGGGATTGAATTTAAGACCTTAAGCAAGCAAAACATGCCCTGTGCCTCTGACCCTTCCTGCAATAGGAACCATTAGCTGTCCACCCCAACAGCAAATATGTCACTTAAATAAATCCCATTTATCTCCTGTGCCATTATAGGCATATGCCAAACAAGTGGGAAGTGAAAGCTACTTACTTCTAAAAGAGGGGGGGGGGAATTAAAGAGCACCAAGGGGGCCCCCATCTGCCTGATTCCTCTGACCAGCTACCCTCAGGTTAAAAACTGCAAGTGCAGAATCTGTAGACAAACTTCCATCCCTGTTAGGAGATTTTTATTTTATTAAACAGGAGCCTAGAGGCATCTTAAAGACTAACAAAACTGTTAGACAAAATTGTTAGACTTTAAGGTGGTGCTGAACTTGTGTTTAATTTTGTACGCAAAGAGTTTTTCTCTTCTTTTCACTGTCCAGAAGTCAGTTTCCTGCCTGAAGGTAATCTGAACTGTGGAGACTCCAATTTTTTCTTCTTTCTTTCATTGTTTTGTTTTAACCCTCTTAATATTTACATGCCAGGACGAACTAAGTTCTTGTTGACCCAAAAAATGTATCTTGCAGGTCCTTTCTAACAGTGGACAAGCCAAAGGAAGCATTAAGGCAAAGGAAGCATTATTTGTTTTCGCTTCCTTGGTCCGCTCCTGCTGCCAACCTGTCGGGCAGATATCTTTATTCCAGGGGCAGAGTCTGAATGCTCCTTAGAGGGGCCTGGAGGATCCCCTGGCTCTCTCTTCCCTTCCCTTTTCTGTGCGCCTCGAAGAACGATTCCAGCAGCAAAGAAGAGGATCCCGGTGGGTCACTGGACCACGCGATTCCTGGCCCCGGCTTAAATGTACCCGAAGACACTGAAGATGGGCGGCGGCGCGGCTGGCTTGGTGGGGATGGGTTTCCACACCACAGGCCGGTGCACCTTCTGGCCCGCCCCGCCGCCGCTCGGCTTGCAGAAGCCTTCCCCTTCTGTCGACGAGGCCGCGCTTTTCCTCCATAGCCCCAAGGCCGGGAAAGGGGCTGCGGGTGGGAGGGCGGCGCTGAGGGCCGACGGGTAGAGGCCGGGGGAGGCTTGTGGTCCGTGGCACTGAAAAGGGCAGCAGCTCCAGGCGCTCAGCACTTTGACGGTGGCCTCCGCGTCGGGCCCGCTCGAGGGGCTGTCGGGGGCAGCGGCCTGGCCACCGTCGGGCGCTTTTTTACTTTTCTTTCCCTCGTAAAGGGGCAGGTCCTTGGAGGAGGAGGAGGCAGGAGGAGGGGCGGCCGTTGGGAAGGCCCCTGCGCTGACGCCGAGCGGACCCGGAGCCGGCCGGGGCTCTTCCCAAAAGGAAGCGGGCAGCTGCCTTTTCCTCATGGGCACCTGGTCGGGCCTGGAGGTGGCCTCGCAGGCGCTCTGCTGCCGCTCGTCGCCGGGTTCCGCGGCCTTGTTGCAGGCCTTGGGCTCGCCGTTGTGGCTGAGGAGGGCGCCGCCGCTGCTTTGGCCGACAGGGGTCTCCGCGGCGTCGGCGCTCGGGCCTCGCGCTCTCTCCTCGGCCGCCCTCCGCTCCCTGGCGTGTGGCGGCGGCGGCGGCGGGGGCAGGTGGTGGTGGTGGTGGTGGCCCCGGGGCAGGCGGGCGTACTTCTGGGAGAAGCGCTTGAGCTGCTTCTGCAGGTACTTCCTATGGTCGACGGAGCGGCGGCAGGGGGCCGACTTGTCCAGGGCGGCCTTGATGTCGCTCGAGGCCAAGTTGACGAAGTTGAGGAGGGTTTTCACCTCGCTGTCCGCCGAGGCCATCTCTCACAAGGGGAGCCGCCGCGGAGAAGGGACGACGACCGAGGGAGGGCCGTCCATGAAGAAGAGCTGTCTCGCTGGGCTGAGCCTGGAAGGGACACGCATAAACAACAGGTGGTTTGCGGGGGGGTCTTGCTGTTTTTTTAAAGTTAAGAACAGGGAGGGGTGAGAAAAATGATCACTCTTCATATTGCCTCCTTTCGTAGGATTGCCAGCCTCCGGGTGGTAGAAAACAATAATAGAAGAACGCCAAGGGAAGACTATCAAAGATTATAGCCACTGAAGTGTCTGAGTATGTGATATATTACAATTATTCAGTATATCATATACTGAATAATACAGTATATCATACATATCAAGTGGATATAATCTTTGATGGTCTTCCTTTGGCGTTTTTCTGCTGTTCTCGACTTACACGCTAGGGAATCCCTGTTTGGTCTGCAACCTCCAGGTGGTGGCTGGTGGTCTCCTGCTATTACAGCTGATCTCCAGCCTACAGAGATCAGTTCCCCTGGAGAAAATGGCCGCTTTGGAAGGTGGACTCTATGGAAGTATACCCCATTGAAGTCACTTCCTCCCCAAACCTTGTTGTCCTCAGACTCCGCCCCCCAAATCTCCAGGTATTTCCCAGCCCAGAGCTCGCAATCCTATCCTGTCCTCTTCCCCTGAGGGAGAGCAGGAAAAAATGCTAATGAATTAATGTGCCACACGTTTCTGCCAGTTCAGTAGAGAGCGCTTGCACCCTTGACATTTCCATACACTCAAGACAAAAATTCAGAAAGGTATAACGTGGGTGAAAAAGCAATTAGTGAAATCATATGGAGCCCACTACAGTATACATGCCTTTCCATAAATGTGTTTGCTCTTCTTAGTAACTCTTAAGAACTGATTGAATTGTAATATTTAGAGAGCCTTATGCTTTCTTTAAAAAAAAAAAAGTTAAGCAATGCAGAGTTGCACTGACTTGCTTTGCATGTTACTGTAACACATAGCTGCTAATAATGTTGTAAGTGAAGCATCTCTACGAATGCATGTTGCATTGCCATGTCTGGACATAATACCTATTACTTAAAATGTAAATTCATTGTAAAAATTGATCTCTTCTGCATTGTATCCTAATTTCTGTCATCCACATGTGCACACAAATAGGGCAGCAGCAACTCAAAGACTTTAACTGTCATGTGAGAAACAAAGAAACCACATAACCCTTCTCACACATTTGTTGAGATGTTATCGTACACATTTTGTATACACACATACATTCTTAACACTATTGAGAACTTTCACATAATTATCCATCGCTCTCACAGCTTCACGAAGGTGCTCACATACTTGCACAATTACATCATACCCACAGTCTCTTGTGCTTGCATATTCAGATTAACATTATGCACAAAGAAAAAGTCCCAATGAGACAACTTTAGTTGAATGAACAAGCACTGGGTATAAACAGCTAGCAGATCCAAACAGGATCCCATGTTGATGTTTCTGCGGCAAAAGTTAAGCTTATTACACACACACTTCCTTACAGCTGTCTACAAATTACAATCTAGACAGTGCACGCTGCACCATGCATACGCTCTCATATCCACATCCATCCCCTCAAATGGCTCCCCCCCCCATCTTAAAAGCATCACTTGCTACCACTATGGCCCTACTAGTTAATCTTGTTAGACAGGTAGCAAGCATTTAACCCTTGAGTAGAAATCTATACATCATTTTCATGACGCTGCAGTCCGACACAGACACCCCTCCCAGCTAGATTGTCTGTCAAATATTGAGTGTTACTGTAACTCTGGGGTAGAGAAGAAGAAGCTCACCAGCTAATCTTGTTACATAGGTTAGACTCTACCAACCTTTAGAGAAGCAGCCGGACCCTGTGAGTGTTTTGCAGCACTTGAACAAGCTGAATGAATATCAAGTCCTTCTAGTTAGGAGGCTTTCTCAGGCCAATCAGAAGCCACTTTGCCAAATACAAAGCATCCCAATCAGGCATTAGGCTCCCCGTTCTCACATTCTTTGCCATCACAAATTGTCACCATGGGGACAGCCACAGAAAGACAGCTAATAAATACGATCATTTCCCTGTGATTCCTACCATTCTTCCCTTTCCAGCCTCCTCCTCCCTTTTTCTTAAATACAATCAAACATGATATGCTGAGGATGAGTAAAGAAAGTTTAGAGGCCCTTTTCTCTAAACTACTCCAAAGCTGTCTGAAGGCTGGCAGTAACCATGCTTGAGTAACACTGGACAAAGCTAGTTTGGAAGACCAGGCTAGCCTGCTTTTTTGATCAGGGCATCCCCCCCCCCCACCCTTAAAGGGAGGGTGATGTCAGAAAAAGGTAGGAAAGGAACAAATCTCTAAAGAGATGTGCAGATATCCATGGAAAAGGAGCTTGAGCGCTCAAGAATCTTGTCTTTATGTTTGCCCCCTCAATTGAGCCACACAAAAGCTGAATTACCCATTCAAACCACCCGGACAAAGGGATGGAGTTGGATAGTACTCTTGCATCTGTAGTCAAACAGTTAGAGACTTAAATCGAGTCGTCATGATGGAGAAAGAGTTAGACAAAGCCCATAGAATTGCCATCAGCAAACATTTTCCTGTGTCATATTAGTGGGTCTCCATGACTCCCCCTGGCCTGGGGACAATAGCACAAGTTTGCACACTCGACTACTGTCACCCTGCCAACGCTGGCAAGGAGCAGAAACAGGACAATCCTTTAAGGGGAAAGCATGCCCACTGCAGGGAAGGTAAGGAGAGAGGGAAGGAAAGCATGTGAAATGCTAATTGAGCTGCTTCCTTTATTGATCCAGAGTTATGCGAGTCCTCATCCTCTCTTGCAGGGCTGCCCTTAGGGGTGGCGGTCGCTTAACAGCATGCTAAAGCCAGGAGTTCCATACTGTGTGCTATCCATGCAGAGATCTTTCAGAACAAGAAAGGAGGGGAAAGTTGGCTTTGAGTGAATTTCAGAAATGTTAGACATTCAGGATTAAAGAGAGTTTGTAAAAGAGTACCTCTGGTCAAAACGTGGCCGGAGCAGACACAATTACAACTGTTTCCAGTCTTAAACACTATCCAGTGTCCTCAAGGTGCATAAAGTGCAGTGCAAGCATAGTCATACTGTGATCAGATCTATTAGAGTACATATCAGGAATCTGTCAGAAGTGGAAAAAACAATACTAAGAACCTAATCCTGTCCAATGGAATTGCTGCCAAGTAAGAGTACACAGGATTACACAAACTGATTTTTTTTTAAAAAATTAAACATTATGCCAAGTAGATGGGATCCCGAAGATATATACTTTGGATGTTTAAGATCTACCATATACTTTCTTTTTAATTTTATTATTCAATATGTGTCCTCTTAGAGGATGGTAGAACAAAATTCAAGTCACTTCATCACTTCATCAGGTGCAAAAAAGCATTGTTATACTCTGAGGATGGTATTACTGAGATCTGAGCACTTTCAAGTTAATTATGGCTAAGGAATAATTCATGGAACTCTCTTGAGATGTGAGAAAGTAATTTGTGCAATGGAATGCTTACCCAAGGTTGGTGCTTATGATGAAGCATTTAGTCCCTTGCATTGCCATGGGAGAAAAAGTAATGGATCACTTCATACCTCTTCCACTGTAATTTGACTGTTGAATTTTATTCTTGATTTTTGGACATTATTCCGGTCCAAAAAAAAAAGTTTACAAACAGACATGTAATTCACTTTTATTGATTCCTGCCCTCCACCAAGTTTGTAACTCTTGAGATTATGTGTTGTTGTTGTTCAGTCGCACAGTCGAGTCCGACTCTTCATGATCCCATGGACCACATCATACCAGGCCCTCCTGTCTTCTGCCATCCTCTGGAGTTTGCTTAATTTCATCACTTATAAATATGATCTAGCTTATGCTAAAGAATGAGGGGGAAAATGTTCCAAAAATAGATTAGCTTGATTTCAGTCAGGTACTTTTGGAAGATCGCTTCAGATTTTTTTCAGCCTTCAAGGTTCTGAAGTAATTATTTATTCAGATTTTGCTCAGATCTTCTTTAGCTTAGATCTTCCACATATGAGACATCAAAGCAAAAATGCCGATTTTCATTATTAGTGTAATTCAGTTGCCTTCACGAAATTCTACTAAGCAATACCTGAGTTTGTTAACAGGAATCAGAAACTCTTCAGAGATTTTATGTAGTGGCTTGTGCAAAAGACCTTGAATTTATTTATTTATTTATTTTTATTACATTTATACCCCGCCCTTCCCGCAAGCGGGCTCAGGGTGGCTTACACGAGCACAAAGTGCATATAAGTTACAATATATAAAATACATAAAAACAATTTAAGAATTCACTTCCATCCGGATGCAAGAGAGAGAGAAAAGAAAAAACTCCACGTTCTGCATAGCAGGGAAGGCTTGGGCCCTGCTTAGATGTCACACAGTCTTCTGGTGGTAACACTCTCTGGAGAACGGTGATGGTAATGGCAGTGGCAGTGGCGGCTCCTACTCATATGCCTGGCGGAAGAGCTCCGTCTTACAGGCCCTGCGGAACTGCAAAATGTCCTGCAGGGCCCTGATCTCCTCCGGGCACTTATTCCACCAGATAGGAGCCGCCATTGAAAAGGACGTGGCCCTTGTTGCAACAAGCTTGGCCTCCTTAGGGCCTGGGGTCACCAGCCGGTGTTGTGACCCCGACCGAAGTTCTCTTTGGGGCATATGTGGAGAAATGCGGTCCCTCAGGTATGTCGGACCCAGGCCATGTAGGGCTTTAAAGGTAAGCACCAGCACTTTGAAGTGAATCTGGTGTGCTATAGGGAGCCAGTGCAGTGCTTTCAGCATAGGTCGGGTGTGCTCCCACCTAGGGGCACCGAACAACAACCTAGCCGCAGCATTCTGCACCAGCTGCAGCTTCCGGATTTGCGACTGAGGCAGCCCCATATAGAGAGCGTTACAGTAGTCTAGCCTTGAGGTGGCCGTCGCATGGATCACTGCAGCTAGGTCGTTGCAGTCGAGGAAAGGAACCAACTGCCTCACCAGCCGAAGATGGTAGAAGGCCGATCTGACAGTAGCTGCCACCTGGGCCTCCATCGTTAAGGTGGGGTCCAGGAGCACTCCCAAGCTCCTAACCTCCAAAGCTGGCACCAAAGGTGCCCCATCGAAGGTTAGGAGTGGGAGCACCAACCTCGGTCTGGTCCAACTCAAGCACAGGACCTCCGTCTTTGCCGGGTTTAATTTCAGCCTGCTCAGTCTGAGCCACCCAGCCACGGCTTGTAGTGCCCGGTTCAGATCTTCTGGGTTGGAGTCCAACTGGCCGCCCAACATCAAATAGAGCTGGGTGTCATCTGCATATTGATGACATCCCAGCCCATACCTCCGAGCAATCTGTGCGCGGGGGCGCATATATATGTTAAACAGCATCGGGGAAAGCACCGCCCCCTGAGGCACCCCACATTCAAGCGGGTGCCTCTGGGATTGCCGTTCCCCTAGCACAACCCTCTGTCCCCGACCTTGGAGAAACGAGGCAAGCCATTGAAGGGCGAGCCCCTGAATCCCCGCGTGGGACAGCAGCTGATGGTCGACCGTATCAAATGCGGCCGACAGATCTAACAGCAACAGCGCCGCCACACCGCCTCGATCCAGATGCCTACGGAGGTCATCAGTAAGGGCAACTAGCACACATAAGATGTAAAGTACAGGGATTCTCCCCCCTCCCAGTAGCCTCATTTGAGTTCCTGCTGTAGTGAAGGTAAGTTGTGTGGAAGAGGAATGCCTGGAACATTCCTTGTGAATCTGGCAGCTGCCAACATAGCAGCTGGTGGAGGATGCTGGAAGTCATAGTAATTTGAGTGAACTAAACTTTTGTTGGTCTTAAAGGTGCCACTGGATTCTAAATTTGTTCTACTGCTTCAGACCAACACGGCTGACCATCTGGGTCTATCTTGAATGAACTCAAAGATTGTACTAAATTGTGCTGGCAACAACTTTAACTGCAGGGATTTGTTGTTGCCAATAGGTTCATTTTGCTTACAAGAACTTTTCAGCTTTGTCCTGTAATTAGATTCTGGCGTTTTCACCTGAATTGGATGGAGAAGAACTAAGATGCTATAAAATATACTTTTAATAAAGAATCTATCATGTTGCTCAAAATCAGATTTTTCATAATCTTTTCATCATTTCTTTCAGCAGCAGTAACCCTTCACAGGGAGATGTGCAGACAAGAGATTGCTATTTTTGCCAATCTATTGAGGGCAGGCCTTCTCAACATGGTATGTGGAAGATAAGCCTACAACTGTGAACGGAAAAAGAGACTTAGGAAGAGCACTTCCTCTAAGTCTCTCAGCTTCTCACTGTGAAGAGAAGAAGAAGAGATTAGATTTATACCCCGCCCTTCACAACCCAAAGGTGTCTCAGGGCGGCTTACAAACTCCTTTCCCTTCCCCTCCCCACAACAGACACCCTATGAGGTAGGTGGGGCTGAGAGAACTCTGACAGAAACTGCCCTTTTTCAAGAACAGCTCTTATCAGAGCTATGGCTTGCCCAAGGTCATCCAGCCAGGTGCAAGTGGAGGAGTGCGGAATCAAACCTGGTTCTCCCAGATTAGAGTCCGTGCACTTAACCACTACACCAAACTGGTTCTGTGGATTAGCTTGTGTAGGATAGTAAGTAGCTGAGTTGCATAATAAGGGGAGGGATTTTCTAAAGCATGTGTTGCAGTTCATACTGCAAGTAAGTATTTAATGAGTCCTTTGCATCTGCCAGCTTTGAAAATGGAGTTGAAGTACATATGTGTGAATGCTGTATGAGTATGTGCAAGAAGACCATGAAGTACATTGGGGACAGAGAATGTCATTGGGGGCCAAATTTAGCAACCATGCTTCACCCCAATATGGGCTGCAGAAATTCAGATAAATATACTGTTGGAAAAGGCAATCTGATGTACAAAGAAGAAGAGAAGAAAAAGACCCTGCAGGAGGCAGCAAGAAAACAATTAGATAATGAGGTAAGCACCTCTCCTGTTAAGTGTCATTCCTTGTCTGCCTCCAGATTGCTACTCTTAGGACAATTTCCCCTTCTTCTCGGAAATGCCACACTGAGACTTCCCCTCACTCTCAGCTAGAGAAGTAATTAGGAACCTATCTCTGTCTCTCCTCTTTCCTATCAAGTATGTTAATTCCTAAATAAACCTTTTTCTACTCTTTAATCAGATTGTGCACCATCGTTGTGGTAACTACTATGCCAACAGGGGTTATGTCCCAGATTAAGTGCATCTCTGATTAAAAATAGATCACCAGAGGCTCTTGGCACAAGCAGGCAAGAACAAAAGAACAAAGATGGTGACCTCCTGTGGTACACAGCTTGGTCATTTGATAGATAGGGTCACAGAAAACAATTATCTAATTTGGAGAGAACGAATGAAGAGTCACCTTGAAACAGTACTATGGAAACAAACTACCTGAACTAGCAAGGAAGTAGTGAACTTCTGCCTGACAACAAGCAATACAGAGAAGCAATTGGAAGACTGCTGTACATAAGTACATTGACGTGTCCTGATATTACATGAGCTGTGGGCATGTTGTGCAGAAAGCTGGAATTGCCAAGCAAAGCAGACCGGAATACAGTCAAAGGAGTTGCAAAGTAGCTGCATGGCACTGCACATCTTGAACTAAAGATACCAACAAGTGACAATCCCAGACTAGTGGGATACATGGATGTGGACAGGGCAGGAGATACTACAGAGAGAAAGTCAACCAGTGGACATGTATTCTTCTATGGCAGTGGAGCAGTCAGCTGGAGCAGCAGGAAGCAAGAAACTATAGCTGTGTCCTCAACTGAAGCTGAGTATAGCTGTGGTCACACACACTAAATAATCCACTTTCAATCCACTTTCAGTGCAGTTTCCAACTGGATTTTAACTGTGTGAACTGGCAAAGTCTAGTTGAAAAGTGCATTGAAAGTGGATTATTCAGTGTGTAATCGCAGCCTATGCAGCAGAAGCATGTAGACAACTGAAGTGGATACTGCAACTAATGCAAGAATTTGGTATAGAGATACCCAAACTAGTACAACTCTTTGAAGATAACCAAGGGTGCATAAAACTTGCACAGACGGAGAAGATCAACTCAAGAACTAAGCACATGGATGTGATGCATCAACTAGTAAGAAAACATGCAAGAAGGTCTTGTTGCGTTGGAATAGTGTCCTACAAATGAAATGATTGCAGACACACTCACCAAACCACTTGCTCAAAAAAAGTTTGAAAGTCTGTGTATGAAGATGAATCTTGTAGACTTTGTACAGTTTGGTGTAGTAGTTAAGAGCGGTGGACTCCAATCTGGAGAGCCAGTTTTGACTCCCCACTCCTCCACATGAAGCCTGCTGGGTGACCTTGGGTCAGTCACAGTTCTCTCAGAACTCTCTCAGCCCCACCTACCTTACAGGGTGTCTGTTGTGGGGAGAGGAAGCGAAGGCAATTGTAAGTCATTCTGAGACTCCTCCAGGTAGTGAAGGGTGGGGTATAAAACCAACTCTTCTTCTTGAGAAGGGATGTTGGTAAAGGCAGTGTCTGGTGTACAGAGAAGAAGACCCTGCAGGGGGCAGCAAGAAGACAATTAGATAGGATAGTGAGTTCAGCACCTTCTCTCCTGTTAAGTGTCATTCCTTGTCTGTCTCCAGATTGATAGTCTTAGGGCAATTTCTCCCATCTTCTTGGAAGTGCCACACTGAGACTTCCCCTCTCTCAGATAGAGAAGTAGTTAGGAACCTATCTCTCTCCTCTTTCCTATCAAGTATGTTAATTCCTAAATAAATATTTATCTACTCTTTAATCAGGTTGGAAGTTACAGATTATGAGAGATCATGAGAGAAGCTGCTCAACCAATACAAACAACTATGATATTGTTACTAAGATCTTAGTTGATATAAAAGTTTATGCAAACCTCTTATATTTCCTAGACCCTGTAAAGATCTTTAACAATAATAGATACCAAAGAATTTTACAATACATGTAACTTTTCTATATTGAACTTGTGGTGAGATCAGAAATTCCACAAGTTAGCTGGCTGCCTGCTCTGAAAGCACTTCACAGAGTGGAGTTTAGCGAATTGTCAAACGGAGGATTTACGAGATCCCTCTGCTGTGGAAATTGCCCTGAAGAAGAGTGGAAATGGGTTTCCGAGCCGTCCTGTTGGCACAGAACCATGGATGTGCTATTAATACCAGTGGATAAAGAATGTGTATTTGACTAATGCTTACAGCACAAATAGGAGGGACTGTCACATTGAACTTTGAACAGATGAAGAAGTTGACAATTGGAAGTTCAGTGTGACTATATGGAATGGTATTCGACCTAAGCACTTTATTTAGTATAGAAAAACTACATGTACTGTAAAATTCTTCGGTATCTATTATTGTTAAAGATCTTTTTCGGGTCCAAGTAATATAAGAGATTTGCATAGAAATTTATATTAAATAAGTTCTTAGTAACTATATCACGGTTGTTTCTATTGTTTGATCATCACCTGGAGGCTGGCAGGCCTATAAAGAACACCTGTTAGAAACAAAAAACAACGCTGCATTTTTTAGCTTTCCCCTGCATTTTCTAGGCCTTTACCTATTGTCCAAAATGAAGCCATTTAAAATCCTCTAAGACTTCTCTGTCATTCCAAGAAGCAAATGCCTGCCTGTTTCTCTCAGAAACAGTGCTATCTACAACATCAGTTGAGGGGCAGGCTTATCACCCCTGAAGGTCAGTTGTTTGTTAGGAGAATAAGGACCCTAAAGACACCTATTATGAGAATATACAATTTCTGAAGTTCAGGTAAAAACCCTAGGAGAGTCCAGGTTGTCTCATCACTATAAAGACATTTGCAACATGTGCATAGCATGTAATTTTGTGTGACCATTCTGATGCACAATAGCCTCATAGAACTGTTGTTTGTTCTAAATTTTTCCATTTGTTTCTTACTTTTGGCAGTACTTTGTCTTATCACTCTTGCTAGCAACTAGGGATGGGCATGAACTGATAAATGAACCCCAGTTTATGCACAAACAAAGCTGGTTTGTGAACCAGAGGTTCAGGAGAACATGCCTCCCATGATCCGCCACATAAACCTCCATGTTTTTCATGGAGGTTCGTGGGAGGGTTTGTGCAGGCTCTGAAGGTATTTAAATACCTTCTGGAACTTCTGGGTCCACCAGCCTGACCAGAAGTAAGCTCCAAAAGCATTTAAATGCCATGGGAGCCCACCACTGCCTGAGGCCTGACCCGAGTGAGCTTCGAAGATATTTAAATAACTTCGGAGACCACCTCCAGGTCGGGCTGGCCCAACTGAACTCCAAAGGTCTTTATAGACCTTTGGAGCTCACTCTGGGAGCTCGATTGGGCCAGCCCAACCCAGAAGTAAACTCCGAAAGGATTTAAATGCCTTTGGAGCTCACTTTTGGGTGGGGTTACAGCCCCACGAACTCACTTTTGGGTGAGGTTATAGCCCCACGAACTTCCCAAAGTACAAACCAGTTTGTGCAATGGAGACGTTTATGTGGGTTCATGCTCACCCCTATTAGCAACTAACCTTGGTTATGTGTAAAACAGTGACAAGACTCATCATATGGAGGCATATTCCGGCATCACCCATGCTTAGGAAGGGCCTTCCCTCAATGCCTTACAGAGCTTGGGAAATAGGTTTAATCCATTCTGTCTCTGAGTATTCCTGAAATGATCTACAATAATTAAAGGGTTCATGTGTCCTTTGTTCCTTTGTTTCTTTCTGTAACCAAGATTGGTCTGAGGAGGTTACTTAATAAATTGGGCATATTGCAGGGCAGAAGCCCTGCAAATAAACTACGCCAAATCTAAAGTGCTAGTTTTCAGGAAAAGACCCAAAAAATCCGTTTGGAGTATTCTTGGTACACCAATTGAGCAATGTAGCACATACAGATATCTGGGTATAAACTTCTCAGAAACCCTCTCCTGGCGTCCCCATATTACACAACTGAAGACCGTTGCCATGAACAATCTAGGGGCTTTGCTGAAGTTTTACTTTTCTAGGGGTGGAGGTATGATTGACCCAGTTGTTAAATTATACACGAGTAAGATAATTTCAGCAATGCTGTATGGGGTAGAGATTTGGGGTTGGGACGAATCGCTGCTGTCCCTGCTAGAAACAGTGCAAAATTATTTTATGAGGCGGATTTTGGTCTTACCCAAAGGTTCACCTGTGGCGTTGATGAGGGCTGAACTGGGTATGGTATCCCTGAAAGCCAGGGCAAATGTAAGAATCCTCTCGTATTGGAGGAAATGTTTAGAACGACCTCAGGATATTCTAGGTGTTCAAAGTTTTGGTTTGCTGTTGAAATCCTCGAAAAGATCAGATGATTACTTGAACTCTATTTTATTGAAATACTCAATCCCCGATGACCTATTGGTAAACGAAAACCAAAGGGCTAAACTGAAGGAATGGGTATTTAATAAGGATGGGCTTTTGAATCGACATATGGTAGTAAGTTGCCGTACAGCCCCCTTGTATAAGATCTTCAAAAGAGACCATTGTAGGACTGTATATCTTGAGAAACTAACTACTTTGGAGCTGAGAAGGGCTTTTACTGCCCTAAGGTTCCATGCCATACCTTCAATGGTTTGTATTGATCGCTTTCTGGGTGCCCCTGCCGCTTCTAGAATATGCCTATGTGGTATGGATGAAGCGGATGATGTCAAGCATTACATTCTGAGATGTTTATGGCACGAATCACTTAGGCAAAGGTTTATTTATCCTATTGTACCTCTGTATAATGGAACTGCTGAGCAGGATTTGACCGTGTTCTTGCTTTCTGATACTGATGCACATGTTACTAGCAGAATGGCTTGGTTTGCACTGGCGGCAAAAAAGATAAGACGGGGTCCAGGACTTACTGCAAGTTACTGATGTATATTTCTGTTGTGCTTTGATTTACTTTGTGCTGTTATGGCCAGTGGCTAAGACAATAAACGAAACTTGGGTTCATGTGTCTGTCCATCGTTCCGTCTCACCCTAGCCTACTACATAGGTTTTTGTTATGAGTATAGAATGGAAGAGAGGAGAATGGTATAAGCTGCTTTGGGTCCACATTGGGAAGAAGGTAGGATATAAATGAATTAAATCTATAACAACAAAAAGAAGTGTCTGTTTACCTGGCTCTCTTGATTTGTAAAATGCTTGCTTTGCACATGGTAGTATGATCAACATAATATAAAATGAAGCCTTACTGCTTGTCACAACTCAATGCCTCTGGGGGAGAAGGGGAGGAGCTGGTGTGGCACACTCCAGAGCACCGTAACCATGGGGAGGAAGTGGAGAATGGGAGGTAGCAGTACAGCTTCAGGAGTAAGTAAGGAACAGACTGGAACTGTCAGCCTAAGTATTAAATAATTGTTCACTGTTCTTGTTATATTTTAATATATCAAATATATGTCAATTATATATATATATATATATGCCACACCCAACAGCAGAAACTCATTAGGATTGGCTACATTAGGGGTGTGTGGCCTAACATGCAAAGGAGTTCCTGCTACAAAAAAAGGCCCTGGGTTTTGACAACAAACAAGGTAAACAGAATAACAAGCAAAAGGTGGGTGTGGCTGGATGAGCATACTTCTGGTAACATGGGGGTGCGGCCTAAGATGTTAATGAGCTGTGCTGTCAGGGGTGTGGCCCAATATGCTAATGAGTTCCTGCTGTTGGGTGTGGCCTATTATGCTAATGAGTTCCTGCTGGGCTTTTTCTACAAAAAGAGCCCTGTTTTGTGTGTATCCTTATATATAATTGAGTAAGGGAGCGGAGAAAAAATGTGCAACGTCAGCCATTGGTCTGCCAGCTGCCGCTCAAGGCTGCTAGCATGCCATTGGCTGGGAGGCAGGGGGCGAACGCTGCAAGCGGACGCCACTGCCAGGAGCCGGGGAAGAGAGGCTGCGAGGCCAGGCGACGAGGCTGGGCGGGGGCCGGCGCCAGGAGGATGTGGCAGCCCCAGAGAAGTGGAATGTCAGCGAGGGGGACGGCAGAGGCTGGGAACGGCGGGTGAGGAGCTCATTCCCAGCCGGCCGGCCTGTCCGCCTCGCTCCACCACCTTCTTTGGCGGGGGGGCCTGCGCCGGGGCCGCCTGGCCTCAGGGACGGGGGAGGTGGCCGCCACGCCCGGGGACTGGTAGGCAGTGGCCCCCCTCCCGCCACGACGACCACCGCCTCCATGCACCGCGCGACAACGATCCAGCACGGCCTGAGGCACTTGCCCCGGGCGCGCACGTCTTCGCTCTCCTACCTCTCCACCGGTGATAGGCAAAGTCCTTCAGTGGGGTGAGACTGTGGCCCCGCCAAGCGCGAGGCCTCTTTCTGGCCGCCGCACCGGCCTCCCCTCGCATGGGGCGGCCTTCGCTGGCCAGGCTGCAGGCCCTGCATCGGAGGGGACTCCGCCGGCCCCGGCCATGCTCGGGGGTGGGGGAGGCCGCTGCACCCCGCACCCCGGTCCTGTTTCGCTGGGCGGCACCAGGCCCAGCCCCCTTGCCCCAAGCCGACAGTTCTCCCTAGGGTCCGTTGCCTCCTCCCGCAACGGGCATTTCCCCTAGTGTGTGTGTGTGTGTGTGTGTGTGTGTGTATAGAGAGAGTATAATATAAATTAACAATATATGTGAAAACCGACAACTCAAATTGATACAATAACAACATAAATATGGCAACAAAATTCTAAAATTGGAACCAAGCTTTTCAGTTTACTGGTAACTTCAAAAAATTCCACAATATTGCTGTGTTGAGCCAATCTCTGTCCACTGTAGTCCCAATAGTGCATGATTAATACCACTCTAATGGCAGAAAATGAAGAGGACCTCAAGAGCCTCTTGCTAAGATGAAAGAGGAAAGTGCAAACGTTGGCTTGAAACTCAACATCAAAAAAACTAAGATCATGGCATCCAGACCCATCACTCCTTGGCAAATAGAAGGGGAAGTCATGGAAGCAGTGACAGAATTCACATTCTTGGGATTCAAGATCATTGCAGATGGTGACTGTAGTCATGAAATTAAAAGATGCCTGCTCCTTGGGGAGGAAAGCTATGGCAAACCTAGACAGCATAATAAAAAGGAGAGACATCACCTTGCCAACAAAAGTCCATATGGTCAAAGCAATGGTATTCCTAGTAGTAATGTATGGCTGCGAGAGCTGGACCATAAGGAAGGCCGAGCGCTGAAGAATAGTTGCTTTTGAATTATGGTGCTGGAGAAGACTCTTGAGAGTCCCTTGGACTGCAAGTAGATTGAATCAGTCAATCCTAAAAGAAATCAACCCTGACTGTTCCCTGGACCTGAAGCTGAAGCTCAAATACTTTGGCCACCAAATGAGAAGGGATCACTCACTGGAGAAGACCCTGATGCTGGGAAAGATTGAATGTAAAAGAAGAAGGGGACAGCAAAGGATGAGATGGTTAGACAGTGTTATCGATACAACGAACATAAAATTAAGCAAACTCTAGAGAACAACGGAAGACAGGAGGGCCTGGCATTATGTTGTCCATGGGCCGCGAAGAGTCGGACTCAACTGTGCGACTGAACAACAACAAACCATCTGATGTTACCATAGGCACCAACCCAGTAGGCTCCATGACCAGCTAGATGAAGTGATCAGTGTTCCAGTTGCAGACTACAGACAATCTCAAAGACGTTACAGTATTGCTGTAATAATTTGGAGATGTCTTTGAGATTGGTGGTGTATTATCACATTTGGAAAGAAAACTTAGAAATAACTGGTTAAGGGCTTCTTTGTTCTGTAAACATTCCTGATTTTGAAGAAGCTTAGGTGAAATGCGGACAGAGTAGCTGGCTCACATGTTGTCTGCAAAATTCGCATAACAGATGAATGCATGAGCCAGTTGGTAATGGTGTAAAGCTTCAAGAATTTTGTTGATCTGAGGTCAACAGTCACAGTATGGAACGTGTGTTTTGACTTGTTATGAATATATGGACGGTCTCTTCTTTGACAAAGCTTGTGTGAAATGGGATTGTCATTTAGCTAGCTCGCCCGTAAGAGCAGAGGAGTGGGGAGACCAAATTTCCCTTTAATGGGAGACCATTGGATTACTTTGTAAATCAAGACTGACATTGTTGGTAATTGGCATATGGTATTGATTTGTGGTTGTAAATTTCAATACATTGTTATATTTGATCAGTTTGGGTATAAAAATAATCTTTACACAGTTTTGTCTTGTTTGGGTTTGCCTTTGACTGTATATCTCACCTTTGGATTGTCTATAGTTGCTTGTTTGGGTTTGCTTTGACTATATATCTCACCTTTGGATTGTCTATAGCAGCTAGATAGGCAGAGTTGTGGGGTCCCAAAGCTTGAATGAAACATTGTTGTTAGGAGCAAGGACTTTTATTTGTTAAACATTGGGAAACAGGGAGAAGAGATGTGCTCCACTAGAACCGTGATGCAGATAGATTAGTGACACATAAAAAGATAGTTTCCCTTAGAAGTCAAATGGTCTGGGGAGCATCTGACTCATCATGACATATATTTCAGTGAGATATTAAATAGGCAGAGCTGGAATATATTAAGATCCTTGTAGTCTATTTAGAAATATTCCTTTTTGCATGCAGAAAGCCCAAAAGTATATTCCTAGCAACATTCTTTTCACATTTCACATTTTGTCCCAGTATCAGTCTTTGTGTTAAGTGCCGTCATGTTGCTTCTGACTTAGGCAACGCCATACAATAATGACCTCCAAAATGTCCTATCATTAACAGTCTGGCTCAGGTCCTGCAAACTGAGGGCCGTGGCTTCCTTGATTGAGTCAGTCCATCTCATGTCGAGTCTTCCTCTTTTCCTGCTGCCTTCAACTTTTCTGAGCATTAGAAGAAGAAGAAGAAGAAGAAGAAGAAGAAGAAGAAGAAGAAGAAGAAGAAGAGATTGGATTTATACCCTGCCCTTCACTACCCAAAGGTGTCTCAGTGGCTTACAAACTCCTTTCCCTTCCCCTCCCCACAACAGACACCCTGTGAGGTAGGTGGAGCTGAGAGAACTCTGACAGAAACTGCCCTTTTTCAAGAACAGCTCTTATCAGAGCTATGGCTTGCCCAAGGTCATCCAGCCAGATGCAAGTGGAGGAGTGGGGAATCAAACCCGGTTCTCCCAGATTAGAGTCCACGCACTTAACCACTACACCAAACTGGCTCTTTATTTTTTTCCCAGTGAGTCTTGTTTTCTCAGTCAGTCTTTACATCATCTTTACTTTTCTCTTGCTACAATTGTGGTCATATTTTCATTTTTAAAAAACATATTTCCATATGGTAACATCTGTACAACTGAACCCATGTACACACCCTGATAAATATGTATGCCGAAAACAGGAGTGGCTTGGGATAGATTGCAAAAGTATTTTGTGTTCCTGAAGTATAAAGGAACACACAACAAAAACTGTGGGGAAAATGATTTGGGAAAGGTGGGGTTAACCTCCCGCCATGGCATTCTCCCTTGATAAATCCCCTGAGCAATTGCCCTCCGTAAAGCTATTAGCCCCAGTGGGTGGGGGAGGGAGACCAGGGCAATTTTCTCAGGGAAACAGAGTGGGGTATCAGCGTGGTGTAAGAGACTGAGGTTTGAATCCCCATTCTGCCTTAGAAGTAGGGTTGCCCCCCCCCCCCCCGGTTTGCCAGGGGTTCCCGCCGCCGGCCAGATGGCCGGCGGGGAAAGCCCTGCCCCCAACACCCACAGCCACCCATCTTTCTCCCTTTAAGTGTGTGGAGCCCGTGTTTCCTCCCAAGCCTGATCTCCGCAAGCTTGCAGGGAATTGCCAGCTTTGTGCTCTTAAAAGGGGAATGAGGCTGCTCTTAAAGGGGAAATGCCGGCTCCTGCATTTAAAAGGGAAACGCCGGCTCCTGCATCTAAAAGGGAAACGCTGGCTCCTTTAAGTGCAGGGAACTGCCGTTTCTGGAGATCCGATGCACTGGCAGGTGGGGGGGCCGCAGACATCCCCAACATGACGTCATCACGTCGAGGATGCCCCGCCCCCTCCAGGAACGCCCTCAAAGTCCCCCGCTGGGGGTGGAAGATGGACTTGGCAACCCTACTTAGAAGCACTCGGGGTGACCTTGGGCCAGGCACAAGCTCTCAGCTTAACCTGCCTCAAAGAGCTGTGGGGATAAAATGGAGGAGAGGAGAACCATTGTAGGCCTTTCTGGGTCTCCAGTGGGGAGAAAGGTGAAGTTAATTAAGCCTCCCTCCCCTCATGCTGCAGCAGTGATCCCAGTGTGCCCCCCATGATTACAGCTAAAGAAAAGGTATTTAATAGTCTGATTTTGATTCCCCAGCATTTTGTCTAGTTGCCGAACAAGATTAAATGTGTTTATACTTGGCTGAGAGAAATTAAATAAATTATTTTAAAAAATAGAAAATTAACAGTGGGTACCTAAATGAAATGATACAAATTTGTTGGGGAAACGGATTTTTTCTTTCTCTCTCTTTTTTTAAAGGATGGAAGAAGGAGACGTGGGGCAGGAAGAGGGAAGAGGTCAGGGAGAGGCACAGTATACAATATTTGTCTAGACTAGGTCTGTGCTAAATGCTCACCCGTTTTTATTTTGGGTCAAAATAATGCTTTTGGTCAGGGGGCCCTGACAGTCCTCTTAATTGTTCAGTACTGTCCATCACCCTTGCTTCCTCTGTTGGCTGCCATTGTGATGCCAATTTTTCTCTAATTATGCTGTATTCTTCATATGTGTGATTCTAGCCAATTAGAGTTCACCTAGCACATGATGTTAGGGTGCTGTCTAGTCAATCTGATTTGGCTGTGTCATGGTTACTGAGGGCAAAGTCAATTCAGAGTAGGGGCAACACTTTCCGAATAGCTAAATACTTATGATTCAGTCACTCAAAACTCACTTAAGGTGGGGCACCTTTAATCCCTGCAGGAACTTCAAAAAATTGGCTATTAGTAATTTTGGTTCAGCCCCAGTCCAAAGCAATTACAGGAAAATTTAGTGAAGTACAAGCTTTTGTACCACCCACCTTCTCCTTCCTAAAGAGGACACTGGATGACAGATTGCAGTAAGTGGTTTGCCTGTGCCAACTTTTTGAGCAGTAGATAATGTGAAAAAGCCACCAAAAGAGATGCCTTCCAAATTACATTTTCATCCTGTATTCCTACTTGCATTTTTATTTAGGCTGCAGTGTATTCCCTTTGAGGCTTTAAAGCCACCAGCAAAATGCTCCATGCTGCTGCAGAGAGTAGTTCTGGATGTTGCCCTGACATTCCCTCCTTTGGTGTCCCTGTCCCCCTGCCGTTGGATGACAATAGGGCAATGGAGTGAGGAGCACAGTTTTCTGAACAAAGGAAACCCTTTCAAGGTCAGACTCAGGTTGGGCTGCACAGGGGTTTCCCCAGAGAGGCCACCGGAACCCTTTTGTTCCTCTCTGCTCTAGCCGTGTTTATCTCAATGTACATCTGAAAGGAACAATTAACAATAGGGCACTCCTCTTGGAGTTTCTAATGCACTTTGAAGTGTCCACTGGGGAAAGGCATAAGAATGATACATCATTTTAACTGTGAGACTGTCAAAGTCGTACAGCAATGGGGGGGAAATGTCTCCACATGCCTTCCCAGCATGCAGACAGGGACCAGCTGTAGAGCCACTTCATATCTGACACGTCGCTCCTCTGACAGCTGGCTTCCTGAGAGTTTTGGTATGCAAAGGTTTGAAGGGAAAGGGTTATTCCAGAAGAGCAAATGCATTTAATGCTTCAGAAATGCAGCAGTCCTTTCTTTCAAAACTCCATACTGGGCAGGGGAGAAAGTAGAGAGAAATGGTCTCCTATATATATTGATAGCAGGGTGGTGGTGTTTCTTTTTTTAAACCCTGTTTTAAATGCAGTCTAGTTTTAGTCATCTCTATGCAAAATACAGATATAGTGTCCACATATGTAGTCCTAGGAGTAAGACGTATATTATTTACTAGAATGTGAATGGTAGGGGGCATTTTCATACCTTGTAATTTTAACTTTGAGAAGTGTTCCTGAAAGATTCCCATACATTTCTGCAGGGCTATTTTTGGGCAAGAACGCACAGGAACGGAGTTCCGGCTGGCTCCCGAGTTGGCCACGCCCAGCAGGAACTCATTAGCATAATAGGCCACGCCCAACAGCAGAAATTCATTAGGATTGGCTACTTTAGGGGTGTGTGGCCTAACATGCAAAGGAGATCCGGCTACAAAAAAAGCCCTGGTTTGACAACAAACAAGGTAAACAGAATAAGAAGCAAAAGGTGGGTGTGGCAACATGGGGTGTGGCCGAATATGCCAACGAGCTGTTATGTCAGGGGTGTGGCCTAATATGCTAATGAGTTTCTGCTGTTGGGTGTGGTCCATTATGCTAATGAGTTCCTGCTGGGCTTTTTCTACAAAAAAGGCCCTGCATTTCTGCCTGGGAATTAGGATTGCAGGGAGATGCCCTCAGGCCCATAGCCAGGATTTTTAAAAGTCAGGGGGCATTTAAATTTCTTAGGGGGCACCAGCTAATCAAATTAAAGGTAATTTAATTAAAGAAAGTGTGGCACAGGAATCCCGCACTGCACTGGTCTTCACTCTAGCCACTGGCAAGTTGGAGACTTCCTCCCGCTATTGTGAGCATCTAGCCTGCCTCCCTCCCCAGAGATCCTCGGCCAGAGCTGCCCCTCCCAGGGGGAGAAAGCCACAATGCCCTGGGCTGGATAGGAAGTCATGGGGCCTTGCCAGGAATCCAGGGGGCATAGCCCCGAGATGCCCCACTGTTGCTACAGGCCTGGATGCCCTCCTGACTATCCCACCAATTAAAGATGCTTATTTGGTGGGCACATGAGAGAGGGCCGTTTCAACGGCGGCCCCATAATTATGGAACAACCTCCCCAGGGAGGTGCACCTGGCCCTCTCACTTTCAATCTCTAGGAGGCAGTTGAAGACTAGGACTGTCTTTCGATTGATTTAAGTGTTATTATTGGCAGTTTTAATCAGAGTTTTTAAACTGTGACTTTTATGAGTTCTCAGTTGTTTTTATTGTGTTTTTATAATGTTTTATTAATAGTGTAAGCTGTCTGCATGGGAGACAGGCAGCTAATAAATGTTTTAAATAAATACTACCATGCCTGCAATCGCAGGAAGGATTTACAAAAGTCTCTGCTTACAAGAGATGAAAGGGGAGAATTTGGAGACTGGCTGTTAACAGGCACGTAGCTAGGTATTTTTCTGGAGGGGGTGCTGGGGGGCAGACTAATTTTTAATGAACAGTGTTAATGTAATTAATGGTGCTGCAGAGGAAGGAAAAATGCGTCCTGTCCTCTCCCAGGAGGGAGCTCCTCCCCTGCTGCCCTGGGTCCCCTCCGTCCCATCCCCTTTCAGAGCACCAGCGGGTGCCTGCCCAGGCTTGCCTTGCCCAACACAGCTGCCGCGGGAGCCTCAGCAACAGTCATGAGCCAGGCAACCTCCCTGTTTTCTCCAGCTGCCACATCTGGACTGTGACAGTGTGGGAGTTGGGAATTTTTCGTGGGGGGGGGCATTTTGATAGGGGCAAACCTGATGCAATATGGGGCACTTCCTGCTGCGCCCCCCCCCCACTGGCTATGGTCCTGGCTAGTAAAGAGGACAGGCTTGCTTGTAAATAAGTAACCAGATCAAAGTTTTAGAAGAAGGAGATTGGATTTATACCCCACCCTTCACTGAGTCTCAGAGCAGCTTACAAACTCCTTTCCCTTCCCCTCCCCACAACAGACACCCTGTGAGGTAGGTGGGGCTGAGAGAGCTCTTTCGAGAACTGCCCATTCAAGGACAGCTCTTGTCAGAACTATGGCTTGCCCAAGGTCATCCAGCAGCCGCAAGTGGAGGGGTGAGGAATCAAACCCGGTTCTCCCAGCTTAGAGTCTGTGCACTTAATCACGAAAACCAAACAGCCATTTCATACATTATGTAGACTCGTGTATATAGAGTGTGGTAGATCAGAATGGTAGACCTACTTCAGACTGCAAGTATGAGCTTTTCAGAGGTTTGAAGGGGACAGACAGAATTAATGTACCAAGCGGTGGGATCTATAAACTTTGCTCTGACCTATATGTGTTCATTTGAACAAACGTATTGACTGTGAATATGAACACACATGAGCTTTTTCTGTGTGATTGGGAACCTTAAAAATTAAAGACACTGATTTTGTGGAGAAAGCTGTCATTCATACATCTGCGTGCACCTAGGCTGTCTGCATCTGTTGCAATGATTATCCATGTCAGGGGGAGAGTTTGCCACCGTGATCCCACTCCCCCTATGCATGTTTATTTTACCATCTTCAAACATCTGAAGAAGGCCATGGAGCCACATTTTTAATGCTTTTCTCGATAAAAGCTCTTTACATATGGTAAACTGGCACATCAGAGAAAGTGTGACCCTAAAGTTTGTCTCTGGTGAGCCACTTCACTATATGCAAAGAGCTTTTTATGTGCAGGAACATTCTTAAATAGAACTTTCCACCAGTGGTCTGGAGAAGTATAGCACAGATTTCTATTCATTCAGTGGGCCATATTTCTAAGCTCAGGTTGTCTTTTAAGACAGAAGAATAAAATGTAATGTGCCAGAAATTACACTACATCTGAATGTTGGTATACCAGCCATGCAACGTATCTCCCAGGTTGTGATGAAGATAAATAAGAATTGTTACACTTTTTGTATACAGGGAAAAACTGGAACAGCATTTTTGCTGCAGGAAGATCTTGCATTGAATTATGTCTGTCTCTTAATCATCATGTTTCACCGTGTCTGATGGTAAACTGGGGAGCTTGTGTGAATCATAAATGTAGCAAAACCAGGCCTCCTGTGGACAAGGTAAGGAAGGGACATCTAAATACTTGGGGAGCTTCCCAGGGATGCAGGAAAATTAGGTTTTGTAGGTCCCTGCCACACGGCAGGGGGAAAGCCTCTAAAAGCGCGGCTTTTAAAAGCCGCGCCAAAGTTGAGACGCCGCGGCGGGATCTCACAGATCCCCTGGCCGCGGTGCCTTTTCTCCCCGGCACGATCTGACGCCGGGGAGAAAACACGGCCCTGACAGGGAGCCTGCCGAACTGCGCATGTTGGAGCATGCGCAGTTTGGCTAGGAGCCGAAGATGCGCCGGCGCAAAGACGCGCCGGCGATCCGACGGCCCAGCTTGCGGCGCGTCATCCAGATGAACCACCTCAGTAGGTGGTTCACTTTTGAGCCGCCGCATCGGGGGAAGGGCCGGATCGGAGACGGGAGCGCAACGCAAGCCAGATGTTGGCGTGGGATCGCGCCCGTTTGCTCCGTCTCCGATCTGGCCCACTCCCGGCCCAAAACGCCTCGTGTGAACGGGGCCGTAGTAAATTAACTAAAGATAATGGTTTAATGAGGCACAGGGAGCACAGAATTCTAGAGCAGTTGAGTGTTACTTAAAGGAAAAGGAGGATTAGCCTTTTAAAGACCTTTTTAGAAGATCCTGGAGGAGGAGGTCTTGGCAGGTGGGGGGATTTCCAAATTATTTCTGCCTTTTGCAATTTCTCCTAAACCCTCAGCTTGTACATCTAAATGCCATTTCCCATGATTCCATCATCCAGAGTGGGGATACTCATATGAAGGGGGTTATGCTATACAGACAGTGGATGGTTCACTTGTCATGACTGTCCTTGGTTAGATGAACTATCAATGGGTAGCAATCTGGGCAAAGCCAAGACACTGCTGTTATTTTGGGATGGTTTAGCTCCCCTCCAGTGGTGTTCCCAAATGTATCTCTTTACTTTTTCCTTTCTGTTGAGTGACTGACATAAGCTGCCCTTGGGAAAAACAATGCTTGTTGTTAGGGACAACATTGCAGTTGGTGTAGAACGTTTACACCTTCCCTGACAATGGAGTCCTGTCATAGGAGAAAGTCTGTAGACATTTAGGTGGTCAGATCCCCAACTTGAATGTCCTGGTTTTCTTCTGATTTAGCACCAGTTAAAGAGTGTAGGGAGTGGCCCCAAAAAGAACATGAACTGTTCTTCTCTCAGACTCTGTGCCATGCCATGAAGATTTATTCTACTTAGCTGTAGGGTGGAGTGGAGGGATTGTTGGAGAACTGACATGATAAGATTTTCATATAACTGGTTGTTCTAGTGGCTAGAACTTGGTTTCAAATCCCTGCTCAGTTGTGTATCTCACTAGGAGATCTTGGGTCAGTTACTGTCTGTCAGCCATGCCTGATTTTATATGCTGGGGGAGATCCACAGTACTAGACAGCAGCTCTTATTTCCCCAAGTAATTCTTTCTTTGGAAAATATGAAGTGGATACTGAAATTTAACCTAAAGCAATGTGCAGAGCTAATTGGGGGAGGGGTCCTTCTTAAGCAGAACCTCTGAGGAATTCAAATTGTGGAACAAGAAGGGCTGTAAGAAGAAGGTTCTGCCGCTCTCTGAGTTGACACTGAATTTCTCCTAAAGTGAAAAGTGAATATGGAGGCATCTTTCCAGGTGAAGTTGAGAACTTTCTGGAAAACCAAAGATGAGATGTGAGAAATTTCTCAAAGGGTTTTCACATATTCCTATAGAGATCAGATCCATCCAAAAGACTTATTTTTTCCCCCATGAAACAAAAGGTATCATATATGCCAAACAATAACTCAGTTGTAACCTGGATCTCTGGAACCAAAACCTTCTATTGCAAGTTTTGAAGGTTGGGGAGGATTGGTTGCATAATCCTCCCCTCCCCTTTGGCTTGTTCTGCTCTGTGCTGGGCTTTAAGTTATGAGCTAAATTTTGAAACTGGTATGGGCGATGTGCAGGGGGAGGGGGAGTCGCTGCCCAGAAGCCTGCCATTCAGACAGATGGTGGAATGATTTGATATGAATAGCCGCTGTCAGTCTCATACAGCGAACTTTTCAATTGTGCTACGTGTTGGACGGCATGTGACTAATGCCATTCTTTTGCGGGCTGCAGGCAGGACACAGCTGTTTCTTTAAGAAAGAAACTGGTTTTCCTAATGGACAGAAAATTTATGGTTAAATCATTTGAGGAAATGTGCAAAGGCCAGCACTGCACCACATAATGCGATCCGACCAAATCCCATCATCATGGCTGTAACTGATTCTTTTGCTTCTCTAAAGCAATGGGGGGAGGGAGGGACTGAGCTTGCTTTAACTTTGCAGGTTTAAGGTGTCTGTTCACACACCTGTGTCAGTAATAACACAAAAAATGTGGTTTTGGTTGTCAGCGAAGATACTTATGATAATCTTATCTGGGTCATTCCCCCCCCCCCAGTCCATTATCAATTGTTGAGGGGCTAGGTGTTCTCCAAAAGAGCAGCATTATTCTAGAAAAGCAAATCACATTTTCACTATGAAACAACCATCTATCAACTTTTCCTGGGAGAGCCTTTGCCAAAAGACGGAGTGGGAATTGGAATGGGCATATCGCTGCAAGTGGCTTCCTTATGGCAGCCATGGCTACTGAAAGTATAGGAAGTATAGGAAGACCCAAGCCTCCTTTCCGTCTGACCTTGCTGGATTGCAGGCATCTCCCCTTCTCCGATCAGTTGGCTTTTGTCACACCGTGGTACGGATTATGTGGGTTTATGTATGATGATGGGAACATACAAAAGGATCACCCTTGCTTTGTGACACTACACTAGACCAATGCTAACTTCTTCTGTGGAATTCAACAGTTTATCGGGACTTACGTAATAAACTCCACAGGACAATGCAGCTACATCTCTAGAAGAAACAGTAAGCTTAATGTTGGCTGGTTTGAAAATACATTTTTATGCCATTAATAACAATTATATAGTTAAAAATTATATAGTGCTTTTAGTTTTTTAAAATCATTAACATTACCTTGGTGTGCTTTGCCCTATAAGGTGGGCCAGTATTATCATGCTGTAGGGAGTGATGAGAAAGAAGGGTTTTCCTAAGGCTGCCTCATGAGTTCATGGCAAAGACAAAATTTGAAGTACGGGCAGAGTGGATTACAGCATAAGAAGAGCCCTGCTGGGTAAGAGCAGTGGTCCATCTAGTCTAGCATCCTGTTTTTACACAGTGGCCAACCGGTTGCTCTGGAAGACCAAGAAAATGGGGCATAGATGCCAAGGCCTTTTCCTGATGTCTTCTCCTAGCACGGGCATTCAGAGATTTACTGTCTCTGGATGTGGAGGCTCCCTTTAGTCACTAGGAGTTATCGATGGATTTATCCTCCATGAATCAGCCTAATCCCTTTTTAAAAGACATCTGTGCTAGTGGCCATCACAACATCCACTGAACTGCACAATTTCACTCCCTCGGTGAAGATGGGCTTGGAGCATTTTATTCACTGCTTTTCTTCCTGAAGGGAACTAAAGCGGCTTAAAACAATAAAAATCCAGTGAAAGAAAAAATACATTTTAAATGTAGAAATGAAGAAAGTATATTGGGCTGGTCCTGAATCCACTGGTCAAGCTTCTCCAAGGCCACAGGGCATGTATGAACCACAGGCTAAGGGCCAAGAGCCCTTTGAGTCTTGCCCTTCACCTTGCATCCAAGTGCTTGTCCCTTTGGCCACGCCCAACGTTTATACCTGAGACAGGAAAAGCAAGCAAAATCACAGCTTGGGTGTTGCAACTGGTAGCAGTGTCCTCCTGATCCCCTCAATCTGCCCTCCCTTTCCTTTTGTTTATACTGAATCAATTTCATTGGTTCAGGTGCTGCTCACACTTCCTTACATGTGTGCTAGCTATTGCCCTCTGTTTGTCCTTAAACCACTACCACCTGTGAAGTATGGAGCAGTATCATCAAATGCCCCCTCAGATCACATGGAAAAAAAGGATGTAAAAGTTATACTTTGGACCAGGTAACTTCATAGTTATTTTTGTGTATGATACATAGATCTCAGATGATCATTCAATGAAACCCTTCCGCCCAATGGCCATCACCCAGTTCTTTAATGTTATGGTTGATTCTTGTTTGCTGTATGCAAATTTTTAAGGACTTAAGAAAGACATTTGGGTTTTAAGGTTTTGTTTTCAGGGTGTGGTGAGCAGTATAAAACAATTCTCCTCCATGACCTGTGAGAAAGGCTTACAAGTGAGGAGATGTGGGTGCCCAAAATCCTGAATGCCCACACTTACTCCCCACGAATGTTGAATGCCCCTCAAGATTTGTTCACCTAGACATTGCCCTGATCTGGACAGCCCTGGCTAGTCTGATCTTGTCAGATCTTGGAAACTAAGCAGTTTTGGCCCTGGTTAATATTTGGATGGGAGACCACCAAGGAAGTCCAGGGTTGCAATACGGAGGCAGGCAATGGCAAACCAGCATAAATCAGCTGTGACTTGATGGCCAAAAAAAGAGAGACGTGTTTAACATCTTATATTATCCAAAGATTTTTGTTACTGATTTAGCTGCAAGATGTCTGAAGGTTTTCTTGTCTGTCTTGCAGCCTTAAAGCCAGAATCTCCACTCACTAGTCCTGACCCCCACTATAGATAATTCATCACCCCTACAGGTTAACCTCCATCAGGAAATGAAGCAGAAAAAGCTGTGCCTGACCTGTATCATGCTGTGCATCAGACCAGGGCAAAGGCCATTGTAATGATGTTGCTTCCTGTTGACCTGATACACAACAAGGGTCAACTGGAATCCTTTGTGCTCAGTTGCCTGATGTGGTGAAAGGGTGCCATTTCTAAACATATGTTCAGGGTCAACCTACACAAGTCATTGTCCTCATGACAGCTCCATGTCCTGTTGACCTGAAGTGTGGGGAGAGTTCCATGATCCAAACTTCATTGAGGAGCTGAAGTTTAAACTTTCCTTAAACCTTCCTCACCTAAAATGGCCCTGGGGCAATGTTTGCTCCACTGAAGAAACTTATTGGCTTATGTGTAAGTTTCCCTACCTGCTAATGTTTAGGACTGTAAACAGGAATCTGTTCTCAGTTGTGTGCTGCTAGAGGGGTTTACAAGAATGTGTTGTTCTGTAAAGTATCCTTCCTTCTGGCATGGGTCAGACTCAATGGTTTTCCAATAACATCCAGGGGTCATTTGGGGGGGGGACGCGGGGGGACGCCATCCCCCCGGGTGAGGTGCAGGAGGGCGGGGCCTGGAGCTCCCTGCTGGTGCCCGCTGGAGGTCGCCGCCGGCTGTGGGGAGGACACACTTCCGGTGATGTCAGGGGGTGTGGCATATGCTAATGAGTTATGCTAATGAGTACCCCTAGCTCTTTTTCTACGAAATGACCCCTGATAACATCCCCTTGCACCCCCCCACTTGCCCATTACACTTAAGCATGACCAACAAGTCTATACACATCTCTTAGATACTGTGCTGTTTGTAATCATCAGATTTTCATGTCTGACAAAGCATTGCCCAAGGCATGAGTCGCATGTGCTTTCCATGTTGATAGACCCAGTTTCAAGCATGGGAATCTCCACTTGTAGGATCTCAAGTAGCAGGTGTCGGGATAGACCTGGATCTGCCTGATACCCTATAGAGCCTTTCCCTGTTGGACACAACAATACTGAGCTAGCAGGAGCACTAGTCTGGCCTGATGTAAGGCAGCTTCGTATGGTGAGGATTTTATTTTGTTTGACTTGAATTCTTATGCCAGTCGGTTTCTTTGAATAACCCCAAGAGAAGCCAATGTTGGATCAGGCCAATAGCCCATCTAGTCCAACACTCTGTCACACAGTGGCCAAAAATACCAGGTGCCATCAGGAGGTCCATCAGTAGGGCCAGGACAAAAATACCAGGTGCCAACAAGAGGTCCATCAGTGGGGCCAGGACACTAGAAGCCCTCCCACTGTTGCCCCCCCCCCAAGCACCAAGAATACAGTGCATCACCTGCCCCAGCCTGTGAGTTCCTATCTATACCTTGTGGCTAATAGCCACTGATGGACCTCTGCTCCATATGTTTATCCAGTTCCCTCTTGAAGCTGTCCATGCTTGTAGCCACCACCACCTCCAGTGACAGTCAATTCCATGTGATATTCACTCTTTGGGTGAAGAAGAATGATGGGGAATGATTTCTCCCTTGACTTCACTGTCTTATAAACCTGTCTCATCTTGCCTCCCCTTCCATGTATATGAAAAGCCCTGGTTTTATAAGCCTACATTTATTTAGCTTTTTTTAAAATGAGAATATTTTTATCCCACCTTTACCCCCTACTGCAGGGGGAACAAGTTGGCATACAAAATCATTAGACTATCAACCAGTCAAGCCCTTAAAACAAAAATACAATAATAACACCAATATACAAAACCACCATAGGAATTCTTTAGGGAGCTTCTTTGACCTCTAATCCTATTACCAGCAGTTGCCTTTTTCAGGTTACACTTTTTTAAAGGTGTTGCAATAAAGACAACACACCAGATTCCACATATTTGTGCACCACAGGGTTACTACGGACGGAGGAGGATGTATCTCTGCTGGAACTTGAACTTGTACATAATTCAGCTTCTGAGAACCAGTGCCTCTAACAACAACAACAAAAAGAGTACTAACTGTTTGCATATCTATATTCGGGACTCCCTCTAGTGACTAACCATCGTAATTATACCCCATCTGTCATTTTTCACCTTCTATCAGAGGGATAAAATATTTGATACTGATACAAAGAGTTGTACAGGCCATAGAACTAGGGACAAGAATAAACTTTGCAAACATAAGAACATAAGAACATAAGAACATAAGAGACGCCAATGTTGGATCAGGCCAAAGGCCCATCCAGTCCAACACTCTGTGTCACACAGTGGCCAGAAATACCAGTGCCATCAGGAGGTCCAGCAGTGGGGCCAGGACATTAGAAGCCCTCCCACTGTTGACCCCCCCCCAAGCACCAAGAAGACAGAGCATCACTTGCCCCAGAGCCCCTAGCTATACCTTGTGGCTAATAGCCACTGATGGACCTCTGCTCCATATGCTTATCTAATTCCCTTTTGAAGCCGTCCATGCTTGTAGCACCCACCACTTCCTGTGGCAGTGAATTCCATGTGTTAATCACTCTTTGGGTGAAGAAGTACTTCCTTTTATCCGTTCTAACCCGACCGCTCTGCAGTTTCATGGAGTGCCCACGAGTTCTTGTATTGTGAGAAAGGGAGAAAAGTACCTCTTTCTTTACCTGCTCTTTCCCATGCATAATCTTATAAACCTCGATCATGTCACCCCTCAGTCGTCTTTTCTCCAAGCTAAAGAGCCCTAAGCGCTTTAACCTTTCCTCATAGGGAAAGTGTTCCAACCCTTTTATCATTCGAGTTGCCCTTTTCTGCACTTTTTCCAAAGCTATAATATCCTTTTTAAGGTGTGGTGCCCAGAACTGCACACAGTATTCCAAATGAGGTCTTACCATTGATTTATATAGGGGCATTATTATATTGGCTGATCTGTTTTCAATACCCTTCCTAATAATCCCCAGCATAGCATTGGCCTTCTTTATTGCAGTCACACACTGTCTCGACATTTTCAGTGAGTTATCCACTACAACTCCAAGATCTCTCTCTTGCTCAGTCTCTGCCAGTTCAGACCCCATCAATGTGTATTTATATTTAGGATTTTTGGCTCCAATGTGCATCACCTTGCACTTGGCCACATTGAACCCCATTTGCCATGTTGACGCCCACTCGCCCATCCTTGACAGATCCCCTTGGAGTGCCTCACAATCCTCACTGGTTTTCACCACCCTGAACAACTTTGTATCATCCGCAAATTTAGCCACTTCACTGCTTACTCCCATCTCCAAATCATTAATGAACAAGTTAAAAAGCAGTGGACCAAGTACTGATCCCTGCGGTACCCCACTGCTTACCACCCTCCACTGAGAAAATTGCCCACCTACACTCACTCTCTGTTTTCTATGAACTAGCCAGTTTTTGATCCATAAAAGGACTTGTCCTTCTATCCCATGATTTTTGAGCTTACTTAGGAGCCTTTGATGAGGAACTTTATCAAAAGCTTTCTGGAAGTCAAGGTAAATAATATCTATTGGATCCCCCTTGTCCACATGTTTGTTCACCCCCTCAAAGAACACTAACAGGTTAGTGAGACAAGATCTTCCCTTACAGAAACCGTGCTGAGTCTGCCTCAATAGGTTTTGTTCATCTATGTGCCTACTAATTCTTTCCTTAATAATGGTTTCCACCAATTTACCCGGTATCGACGTCAGACTGACTGGCCTGTAATTTCCCGGATCTCCTCTGGAACCCTTTTTAAAGATGGGAGTGACATTAGCTACCTTCCAATCCTCAGGAATGGAGGCAGATTCAAAGCTAACAATGTTTTTAAAAACTGTTTATTTTAAATTTTTCCAAATATAATTTTGGTGCAGTCAATAGAGTGTCAGATTCAGACTAACTATTGAGACAGACTCAGCATGGGTTCTGTAAGGGAAGATTTTCTCTCACTAACCCGTTAGTGTTCTTGGAGGGGGTGAACAAACATGTGGACAAGGGGGACCCAATAGATGTTGTTTACCTTGACTTCCAGAAAGCTTTTGATAAAGTTCCTCATCAAAAGCTCCTAAGTAAGCTCAATAGTCATGGGACTAAACGGACAAATCCTCTTGTGGATCAAAAACTGGCTAGTTAATAGGACACAGAGAGTGAGTATAAATGGGCAATTTGCACAGTGGAGGGTGGTAAGGAGTGGGGTACCGCAGGGATCAGTACTTGGTCCACTGCTTTTTAACTTGTTCATTAATGATTTGGAGATGGGAGTAAGCAGTGAAGTGGCTAAATTTGCGGATGATACAAAGTTGTTCAAGGTGGTGAAAACCAGTGAGGATTGTGAGGCACTCCAAAGGGATCTGTCAAGGATGGGCGAGTGGGCGTCAACATGGCAAATGGGGTTCAATGTGGCCAAGTGCAAGGTGATGCACATTGGAGCCAAAAATCCTAAATATAAATACACGTTGATGGGGTCTGAACTGGCAGAGACTGATCAAGAGAGAGATCTTGGAGTTGTAGTAGATAACTCACTGAAAATGTCGAGACAGTGTGTGACTGCAATAAAGAAGGCCAATGCTATGCTGGGGATTATTAGGAAGGGTATTGTAAACAGATCAGCCAATATCATAATGCCGCTATATAAATCAATGGTGCGACCTCATCTGGAATACTGTGTGCAATTCTGGTCGCCACACCTTAAAAAGGATATTATAGCTTTGGAAAAAGTGCAGAAAAGGGCAACTCGAATGATAAAAGGGTTGGAACACTTTCCCTATGAGGAAAGGTTAAGGCGCTTAGGGCTCTTTAGCTTGGAGAAACTACGACTGAGGGGTGACATGATTGAGGTTTATAAGATTATGCATGGGAAAGAGCAGGTAGAGAAAGAGGTACTTTTCTCCCTTTCTCACAATACAAGAACTCGTGGGCACTCCATGAAATTGCTGAGTGGTCGGGTTAGAACGGATAAAAGGAAGTACTTCTTCACCCAAAGAGTGATTAACACTTGGAATTCACTGCCACAGGAAGTGGTGGTGGCTACAAGCATGGACGGCTTCAAAAGGGAATTAGATAAGCATATGGAGCAGAGGTCCATCAGTGGCTATTAGCCACAAGGTATAGATAGGGACTCTGGGGCAAGTGATGCTCTGTCATCTTGGTGCTTGGGGGGGTCAACAGTGGGATGGCTTCTAATGTCCTGGCCCCACTGGTGGACCTCCTGATGGCACTGGTATTTCTGGCCACTGTGGGATACAGAGTGTTGGACTGGATTGGCCTTTGGCCTGATCCAACATTGGCATCTCTTATGTTCTTATGTTCTTAACCTGATTAAAGAGTAGATAAAGGGGTATTTAGGAACTGCTTGATAGTAAAGAGGAGAGATAGTTTCTAACTACATCTCTATGAGAGGGGGGGGAGTGTGGAACTTCCAAGAAGAAGCGGGAAATTGCCCTAAGAGTAGCAATATGGAGACAGACAAGGAATGACACTTAGCAGGAGAGAAGGTGCTGCTGACCTCATTATCCTATCTCATTGTCTTCTTGCTGCCCTCTGCAGGGTCTACTTTTCTTCTTTGTACCCCAGAATTGCCTTTTCCAACACCCCTTCTCAAGGTCTAGTGTACAAAGTCTACAAGATTCATCTTCATACATAGACTTTCAAACTTTTCTTGAGCAAGTGGCTTGGTGAGTGTGTGTGCAATCATTTCATCTGTAGGACAAGGCCTTCTTCTGGCATGTTTCTTACTAGGTGATGCTTCACATCCATGTGTTTAGTTCTTGAGTTGATCTTCTCTGTCTGTGCAAGTTTTATGCACCCTTGGTTGTCGTCAAAGAGTTGTACCAGTTTAGGTTCCTCTATCCCAAAGTCTTGCATTAGTTATGCACTTCAGATGTCTGCACGTTTCTGCTGTGGATACATATTCAGCTACAGTTTCTTGCTTTCTGCTGCTCCAGCTAACTGCTCCGCCCCCTTAGAAGAATACATGTCCACTGGTTGAGTTTCTGTCTGTAATATCTCCTGCCCAGTCGGCATCCATGTATCCTACCTAGTCTGGGATTATTACTTGTTGGTAACTTTAGTTTCAGATGTGCGGTGCCATGCAGGTACTTTGCAAGTCTTTTACTGCATTCCAGTCCCTTTTGCCTTGCTCAAATCCTTCCTTGGTTAGCATTTGATGAAGTTTCTCATTCTTGCAGCCTGTTTCAGCCCATAGGTGTTCTTTTACTGTTTACACATGAGTTGCTTGTCTTTGCATTGTTCAAGTCCTGGTGGCTGTTCCATGTAAACATCTTCCTTTATTTATCCATGTAGAAAAGCAGTCTTTATGAACAGATGTTCTACATGCATCTTCCTGGCTGCTGCTATGCTCAAGAGCATTCTTGTTGAAGTATGTCTCACTACTTGTGTGAAGGTTTCATCATAGTCTTCATACTTCTGAGAGTATCCTTTAGCAACCAATCTGCCTTTGTACCTTTGTATTTCCCCTTCTGCATTATGCTTGGTTTTGAAGATTCACTTACATCCTACTGCCCTCTTCCAGGCAGTTTTGTAAGTGTCCATGTTTGGTTCTTGATCAGAGTTTCAGTCTCTTCTGCAGCTTTTCTCCATTTTTCTGCTTCTTCTACTGGTTTTCTTGCTATGTGGAAGGCTCAGGTATAGCTTCTACCTGTGCTATATAAGAAAGTCTTCTTGGTGGTGCTCCTTTGTTTGATCTGGTTGACCGTCTGACACTTGGTTCTGCAGCCCCTTCTGGTTTTTAGGCTCTGCAGGTGTGTCATATGTGTTTTCCATAGTGCTCAGATGCATTATTTCTGTTTGCTGTGTTTTATTTTTCTCTGTTGGTGTAGATTTACTGATGTCTACTTTGTCCATGTTGCTTGATTTCTCCTTCATCAATGTGGACTTTTTCTGTTTCTGGATTGAGGATTCTGTATCTTTTGCATCCCTGTGCATAGCCAACAAAAGTGCCTTCTTATGCTTTAAAATCCTTCTATTCTTTAGGAATGTAAGCCTTTGATCCAAAACACTTTTGCATTATTCAGGTTGGGTTTGTGCACAGTTCAGATGGTGTACTGCTGGTACCTTTAGTAGGTAATACATTTTGCAGGTAGGTAGCACTGTTGATCACTTCTCCACAAAACTTGTCAGGTAGCTCTGCCTCAAGGAGCATACATCTAGACGGTTCAGTGAGAGAGCAGTTTTTCCTTTCTACTACACCATTCTGCTCTGGAGAGTATGGGACTGTAAACTGATGCACTGTTCCTTGTTCAGTCAAATAATTCTTCATCTCATGTCCCACATATTCCCTCCATTATCAGGATGGATTGCTAGTGGCTTTCTTTGAAATGCTTTAAATTTTTCCAGCACTTGACCTTTCTCTTTAATTAGGTAGGTTACAGTATATCTTGAGTATTCATCAATAAAAGTCAGAAAACATTTATTCCCACTAGGTGTTTGAGTTTTCATTGGTCCACAAATATAGCTGTGTATCAGCTCTAGGGGTCTATATGTTTGGCTTCTGCCATGCTGTTTGTTAAAGCTAGGTCTCATCCCCTTCACTCTCACACAGCACACACACCTTTCTTCAGCAAGACATCTGCTCATTTGCATGCCTTTAGTTAAATTCAGACTTTCAAGTTGACTAATTACATAATTATCTGTGTCGTGTTCCGATCCCCTGTGCCATAGCCTGGAGCAATCTTTGTGTTTGCATCGCTTTGCAAAGTTTGCTTTCTGCGTGTAAGTGTCAAGGGTGTACAAATCCTGATTCACAATTCCAGTTGCAATTAATTCTTCTCTCTGGCCCCTGCCACACAGCAGGGGAAAAGGCGCTTGAAGGCGCGGCTTTTAAAAGCCGCGCCAACGTTGACACAGCGCGGCGGGATCCCACGGATCCCCCGGCCGCGCCGCCGTTTCTCCCCGGCGCGATCAAACGCCGGGGAGAAAACAAGGCCCTAACCAGGGGCCGGCCGAACTGCGCATGTCCGAGCATGCGCAGTTCGGCTCCGGGCCGGGGTTGTGCCGGCGCAAAGTTGCGCCGGCGATCAAACACCCGGGAAGAAGCGCCTCTTCCGTTTGAACCACCCAGGTAGGTGGTTCGGTTTGAGGCGGTTTTGGGCGGGGAAGGGGCAGTTCGGCCACGGAAGCAATATGCTTCCCAGATGTTGTGGTGTGATCGCGCCGGTTTGATCCGGCTCCGAACTGTCCCGCTCCCGGCCCAAATCGGCTAGTGTGAACGGGACCCATGTCTAATAAAACTTCTCTTTCCAAAAGATGCTATCATTCCTTTCTTTGCCAGTGCTTTTACAGAGATAAGATTATTTCCTAGCTTCGGAACAGAAAGACAGTTTGTAATCAGGACCTCTCGGGTTTCACCATTTGGGAGCTTGCGTTTTATTGTCCCAGAGCCAATGCCTTCAGCCATTACAAGGTGTCCATCTGCAACACTTAATTTCTCTTTCATTTGCCCATCTAATGTTTCAAAGAAATCTATATGTTGTGTGCAGCTGCTATCTATGTACCATATATCTCTTTCTGTGGCTCCTGTTAATAATATAAAACATTTGTTTATGGGATGCTCCTTAACTTTAATCGGAGCCTTTTTGTTGCTGTTCCCCCCTCCTCCTTTGGGAAAGGCTTTCCTCTGGTTAACATTAGAACAATTCCTCCTAATGTCCCATCGCTTCCCACAGCGGTGGCAAATGTTTTCACCTTTGTTATTTATATTTAAAGCTATTTGGCTAACCTCTGCTCTCTTTAGTTCGCATGCATCATATTCCTCCTCAAGCTGATTGATAATGCTTTGGGGCAACAAATAATTTTTGACTGAATTTGAGAAACTGTATTTTCATATGTTTCTGGCAGGCTGATTAAAATTAACACAAGCATATCCTCATCTGGAATTTCCTTTCTGGCAGCTCTCAATTGCTCAGCTAATTTCTAGCATCTTACCAAGATGCTGCCAGAGGTTAGCACCTTCCTGCATTCTCATGCTAAATAAGCATTTCTGAAGATAGAGTTGGCTCTTTAAGGAGGATTTACATGCAGTCTTTCCAGCTGAGCTCAAACAGCCTCAGCGGTTGGCTTCTTAGTGACCCTTAATACCTGTCTGTCTGTTAAATCCTTGACTTGCCTGATCATTTTTGGCATCCCATGCAGTCTGTTGCTCTGCATCGTCAGCTTGGTGTTCTGTCTCAGTAACAGTCCACAAGCCTCTTTCAATGAAGTGCATCTTCATTCTTTCTCTCCAAATTGGATAGTTGCTCTCTGTGAGCCTATCTACCTAGTGACCACCACAGGAGGTTGCTATTTTTGTTCCCACCTGCTTATGCCAAAGAGCCTCTGGCAGTCTTTCTACCTTTAATCAGAACTGCACTTAATTTGAGCAATCATTACCTCTATTGGCAGAGTAATTAACACAGCAATGGTGCACAACCTGGCTAAAGAGTAGAAAAAGGTTTATTTAGGAACTAACATAATTGTTAGTAAACAGGAGAGACATAGGTCCCTAACTACATCTCTGTGTGCGAGAGAGACTAAGTGTGGCACTTCTGAGAAGAAGGGGGAAATTGCCCTAAGAGTAGCAATCTGGAGACAAACAAGGAATGATACTTAGCAGGAGAGAGAAGGTGCTGACCTCACTATCCTATCTAATTGTCTTCTTGCTGCCCCCTTCTGGGTCTTCATGTCTTCTTTGTATGCCAGACATTGCCTTTTCCAGCACTTTTTACATGTCCCCTATTTCCCTTCCCCTATTAAGCATATTTACATTGATGTGTCTCACTATATACCAAAGGGGCTTATTCCCAGTAGTAACTTAAGTCTCACCTACATTTAATTTTGGAAGCTGCGGTGGCTCAAGTGGTTAAGACGCTGAACTGCAGGCTGTGGAAGGTCAGTAGTGCGGCAGTTCAAGCCCCGGGTGCCGCAAGACGAGGTGAGCTCCTGTCTCTAGTTCCAGCTCCTGCCAACCTAGCAGTTCGAAAGCAAGAAATTGCAAGTAGATAAATAGGTACCACTTCGGTGGGAAGGTAACAGCGTTCCGTGCGCCTTGCTGTTTAGTCATGCCGGCCACATGACCATGGAAATGTCTTCGGACAGCGCTGGCTCTTCGGCTTTGAAACGGAGATGAGCACCGCAACCCTAGAGTCGGATTCGACTGGCTTTCGAGCAAGGGAACCTTTACCTTACATTTAATTTATTGAGCATGGCAGTGTTCTGGCAAGGTCCCTTGGCTGGGGAGTCTTACTGATTCTGATTGCTCATTCTGATTGCTCATTCTCTCCCCCCCCCCCCGAGAATATGCACTGGCATTTTATCTGCTGTTCACATTTGTTGAGGTGGGTGCTCCAAAAGAGTGCTCCCTGCAAGCACAAATACCCCCCGGGCTGCTTTAAAGCACCTGCTCCTGGAGGTGAGGGAAGCCAGGGATCATTCTTTGTTTTAGAGAAGAGATACTTTTCAGGAAGAAGTTAGATTTCTTCAAATTTGTCTCTTCCCCTTTAATCTTGACCTGTGGCAGATGACGGTTATTTGCAATGTGCACTGTGTACATAAGTAAAGTAAAATCATAATAATGCTTTTCCTTTAACATTTCTTACCCAGTGAACAATTATTATTCTGTTCATGGATGGTAACAGCAAGCCAATAGTGTTTGGTTTTGATCCTTGTCACTGGGGGGAAGGTAGATGGATATTTATCCAGAGACCTATGGTGGCTCTTGGCAGCTCTGATTGTGTGAACTGGTCCCTAGAGAGCCTCTGTCTAGCACCCACTTTAAGGATAGTTGTTTTCTTCATCAAAAAAGGGGCAAGAGAAAACTTTCTTCTGTCTGGTATAGTTCTAATTAGTACTTCTGATTTTTTTGACAGTCTGAAAAAGATGCACCACTAGAGTGCACTGTAAGAACCATATTGAGTACGTTTGTACTGAATCTATTTAATTTCCCCCCTTCCTCCAAAAAGCCCAGAACTTCATACCTGGTTCTCCTCTCTTCTCATTTATCCTCACAACAACCCTGTGAGAAGGGTTAGGCTGAGAGAAAATGGCCTGGCCCACTGCAATGGTATCCTCAGAGATAGGACCAGCTCAGGCAAGAGGCACAAACCAATTTGAAATTGACCCAAGCAATGCTCACCCATCACAATGCCTAACTACAATTCCTGCTTTGACAGTTGTGATACAACAGATTCAAATATGGCTTATAATCAGGTTGTCATTATAGCCACATTAAGATTGTGGTCACATGAGCAGTTTGCAACTATATAGTTGTGGTACCTTTGTGGATTTAAAGAGCACGATCAGACAACAACATCTGCCTTCCGTGGCCCAGTCGTGGCCACCCCATTTTGTGCCACTTCGAAAGCAGAGTAACCAGGCATCGGGGAAAGTCTGGTCTTTACTGATGCCAGCACTCCCACTCCACTTTTCCGGCCGTCTGAATTCCCCTGTTGTGAACTGAAGCCGGGGGGGGGGGGGGGGGGGCCCGGGGGAGGCATCCGGCAGATCCATTTCCACTGAGTGGGTTTTTTTTAGTTGCTGCCAATATTTCCATAAGCACATGCGTGCATATGCGCATGTGCCCACCTGTTTTTTAAAGAAACTGACCAGGCAGCACACTCCATGGTTGAGGTGCTGCAGTAATGTAGACGCCTCACCACCGGATGAGCATGTGAAAAAACTGCCACAGGGTGTGCTGTCTAGTCGGTTCACTGGCATACTTAGAGACACATCTAGACTGCACCTAGCCTCCAGTGTGACCACAGCCTAACAGCCTAAATGTTACCTCCACGCATGTGGTTGTCATCTCCTTTGTAGCACTCCTAGGCTGCCCCAGTTAAGGTTTTCTGCTTATGTGGTTCAAGCAGGCAGAGATTCACATGTTGGTGGATGTGGACATTGCCAACATGGTATGTAACTGCACGGTCCTTCCTGAATATGAAAGCAAAAACAACATCATATAATCTATTGCATTGTGGGAGCACCCATAAAGTTAGCATCAACTCTGTAGCTGAATATAATGCTCCAAGTGGGAGGAGATACATACAATGAATCACTCTTCACACATTTCACAGGGGTTTTTTGGGGGGAAGTTCACATTCCAGTTCAGTGTACACTTGGAGCATTTCTACAGTACAAACATATATTGATTTTATACTGCTTTAACTATCATGGCTCAAAGAAGTGAAAGTCATACTTTAGTGAGGAATGCTGAGAATGCTTTGTTAGACACCCTACCTACACCTTCAAAGAACTACAGTTTCCAGTGTTCCCTGTCCAAAGGAGGTGCCTATTAAGTTTGGCTGCTTCCACATGGGGATTTTTGCTTATACGGAAAGCAAGAGGGGCCCTATTAAAAGTGAACACCATGACATTGGGATCATTCCAAGCACAATTCATACAGTGCAGCTCAGTAGAAAAAGGTAAGTGAGGGAAAGGGGGAGAAAGTTCTGGGCCGCAGAAGGTACTGATGGGGTGACCTATGATTCTGTGCAGGCATGATGGGAAAAGGGGGCGGAGCTGGGTTGGGAGGGCAGCGGTAGCTGCGAGCAGCATGGGAATGTGAGTGTGTGGATGCTGTTCTACCCATTTGTAAACTGTTTGTCGTGGCTACCACAATGGGAGCATGCACTGTCTCCTCCTTCCAGCAGCAGCATTTGTAAGATACATATACCCAAAAGATCCTCATCAACTATATGATGTAAATGATTAATCATATCTGCTACCAGTAGAGGGAGTTTTTGGCTTTGTTTTATTTATTTTTTCAGCTCCTTCCAATGATGAGCCATGATGTGAAGAGTCACGGTGGGAGTTCTTCAAAGTCCAAACTTCTCTTCTGGTTCTAAAGCCCAGACCTATGGAACCTAAGGCAATTTTCCCATTAAAGTTATTTCTTAGGGAGACTTCTCATAGAATGGGTGTTTGTTCCAGTGCCCTCAGTGGCTTTGTGCATTTTTGTTTCTCATTTCATCCAGGGTGGGACAGGGCATCAAAACACAGGGACCCCATGGAAATGTGGGGGACAGCCTGTAGCTTGGCCAGGCAGCACATACTTGGAACACAGAAGTTCCCGGGTTCAGTCCTTACTGTCTACAGTAAAGGGTTTCTGCTAGCAGGTGCAGAGTAGAGCGCACAGAACTAGATGTACCAATGATCTGTTAGCATAAGGAGACTTCATATGTGTCTTTTCAAGGAGACTCTACTTCCTTCCCCCCCAAAAAAAAGCATGCTTGGCACAGGACAGTGCATATATTTAGTGGGCAAGAATCCTGAAGCACAAAAAATAGGCAACACACCAGAAAGCTTTGGGTTCTACCTTTTTTTTCTACAGGAAAACAAGAACTGGACTGCAAAGTGGCCACCCTATGTAATCTGCTTGCCCAATCTGTTACTATTGCATAAATACCAGTTCTTTGTCGGGAATGCTAAGTCAGGCAATGCAGAAAGTACAAAGACCATACAAGAGAAAAACATGGTCATATGCATGGCTAGCTCCATAACAGACCCATGAATCACAAAGCTGCATCTGAAGTCTTTTCCAATCTGACTCAGACTGAACGATGACCACGTTTAACCTTAATTATAAAATGTCCTTCATGATCTTGGGAATCTTATTTCTAGAAAGTGTCCAATTGTTAGGGGAAATAGCCTAATTATTTAAATGACAATATTTTTCTTCTCTGGCTCTGCTGTAAGTGCGAGACAGATTTCTAGCCTGTTTTATGAATGAATTCCATTTATGTCAGAGGGCAAAGAAAGGAGATCCTATCTAACTTTAGGAATTCTGACATGAAATTGAAACCCTTCGTTTAAAAACAAATGAGATTCTGCTGATCCTTTCCACAAAAACACACATTCCACCCTTAAGTCTAGAGGAGTGGAAAGGGTATCCAGAAGTCAAAGAGGTGTCAAGCTGATGGAAATTTTAAGAATATCATAGCCTCAAGCAGCTGAAGAGGAGCAGAGGAATCAGTAAGTAGATTTACATGAACAAACTATACCTTTAAGTGCTTTTGCTTTTCCAAAAGCCTTTTTTAAAAAGTTGGGCTTAAAAAAAAACAGGAAGGGAATGCAAATGGGCATTGCCTCTCTGCTTGCTTGCCAATTCATAGCGTTTTACATAAATTAAAATTAATGCCCCCTACCCAAAAAAACTAGGTCAGCTGAATGTGAATGTTCTGTTCCCTGGAGGATTAGACATCATCACTTCAACCAGGGGACAAGAAGCACAAATCAATCCCACAGTACCGATGCGAAAGCAGATCCATTCAAACTGAGTTTGACTTTCCCAACAAACGGCTTTACCACGTGTTCAACTTACTCCTGATCAGGGGATCATTTCGTAGAAAAAGAGCTAGGGGAACTCATTAGCATATGCCACACTCCCTGACATCACCGGAAGTGTGTCATAAGGCCACACCCCCTGACATCACCGGAAGTGTGTCATAAGGCCACACACCCCGCCCCCAACAGTCCCGGCCGCCACCACCGGCCTTGTAGCTCCACTGCCGAGCCCCATGAGGGGCCCGGCGGTGGACCTGCAAGGCCGGCGGGAGTGCAAGGAAGCCCCGCGAAGGCCCTCCCTGGCCCCAGGCAGGCAGGGGTGGGGAGAGGCAGGGAGGAAGCAGCTTACCCTCCCTCTTCTCCTGCCTCCTCCTGGCTGAATGAGGGCCGGAAGTGGGGCGTTCCCCCCCGAAATGACCTCTGCTCCTGATTTTTTTGGCATTCCATCCACAATTATCAGAATCAGCTTGAGTACAGTCGTTCCACACGTCTGCCCTTTGTCTCAATTACTTCTGCTGTAGAGTTGGTTGATTTCTTCCGCAGAAATATCCAGCAAGGGTGCTGTTGTCACTGGCGGCCTAACCCTTTTTATTTTTTTGCACATGTGTATAGCGATATAGTGATGTAATGTGAAGAGACCAGTCCAGTGCCATCCCTGCTGTTGTCACAGATCTCGCCTCACTTTTTACAAATTTTCTGCCCGTGTGCTCTAGAGGTAAAGCATGTAAAACTAAAGGAAATCCCTTCCCCATTGACATTGATTGGTCAGATTCCCTCCTACGTGGTGGATTTTAAATGTATGCTTTGTGAGTGGGCAGGATCGTATTTTTTTAAAAGGATTACTGGTGGGGGATTTTTCTGGTTTGTACTTTTTTCTGGTAGCTATTTTGAGACCAGAGAATCTCCATTTGGATTCTGATTTTGGGAACAGCTGACAAAGTGCAATGGAGCCAGAGGAATTTCTGATGGCGACACTGCAGGTTATTCTGTGCCAGTTGCAGGCAGGGACTAGGGAGGCTCTCCAAAGACTGGCACCACGCTGGCATGGTCTCCTCGGGAGGGCCCAGAGCACCCACCCGACTCTCTTGCTTCACTTCCTTTCCAGCAGGTTTCACCCTCTGAGTGACCGTATGAGGCATGAGGACCCAGGCAGAGTAACAAATAACCTTATTAAAGAGATCTAATAATAACTGTAATTCAAGCAATGTGTATGGTACTGAGAACAGTAAAGGTAGGTGAACAAACAAGATAAAACACCCTAATGCATCTATCTAGACTGACCCCAACAGTCTCTTGGTGTTGGCTCCAAGCTGACTCACCCCTTCTTGGATGAGGGGTCCCTCCATTTGCAGCAGCCTCTCCTTAGCTCTACTCCCTAGGAGTGAACCACCTCCTTTTTTGGACAAGGCCTTTTATTCCTTCTTCCCAGGCTTCACCCCTGATTAGCCCTAGTTTCCCCTCCAAATTCCCTTTTACCAGTCACAAAGCCCAGAGGGTGCCTGGGAAATGTAGGCCTGGTAGTTGCTTTAATATAGGCCTCCCTAGGGCCTATAGTCTGCACTGCTGTAGGCCTGGGATCATTACACTGCCTGATAAGCTCCCTTGTTGCCTTTTCTGTGCTTTGAGAGGTGGAGACCATGGCCTGCTTTGTTCCCTCACTTGTCCAAACCCATCCTGCTTGGTGGGTTATATTTTGCTTAGCCATACCTGTTGGCAATCATAAATGCCTCCTGCCTGTGAATTGAATAATAAGGCTGACAACTTTATAAGGCTAACAATCCCCCACACTTTCCCTTTCCCTCTGTGTTATGTTGCTATTCATTTATTCTTCCAACAGCAACATACTGCCAAGTGCCTAATCAGGAGCCCAAGGAGGAGGCAGCCCAGGAGGATGCAAAGAGGGAAGAAAGACAGAGGAAGGACAGGAGAAGGAAGAGAGGCCACCTGGATCTAGGACACTATATCCAAGGCCCATCTTCCCCTGAAAGAGGTGGGGCAATGCCAGCACTCCTTTTCTAATGAAAGAGTGATGGTTAGGAAACACACAGCTAATGCTGCTGAAGCAACAACACACCCTGGTCTTCCCTCCCCACCCAGGCAATGCTCTAAAAACCAACCACTGTTGAATTTTCCCTGTTCAGGGTCTTCGTGGGCAATGAAGGATCCCCCTGCCAGCAAAAGGCCCACCACCTGTGTCCTCTACCTTCCCCACCCTGGGCCAGAAAGGAACATCAGCCAGGGGACCAGAGAGCAGCAAGTCAGCCCTTTGTGCAATCCAGTCCCTGGAAAAACTCTGCATGGATATATGTGAGTAAAGAAGATTGGCATCTTTGCACTGAAGACATGTGACTTACAAACAGACACATAACCACTATTATCCACACACACCCCAGAACAGTCAAATCCATGGATCAAAGGCAGACTGCAACTCACAAGAGGCTCAAAAAAGTGGATCAGGAAAAGTTGAGCCATGGTCAGAACTTGGAACTGGACTAACAGCTTCTGACTTTGGGTGTGTGTATGTCTGTACTGTAAATAGTTTTTGTGCTTTTGATTTTTATTCCCGTTGTCAATAGCTGTATTTCTGGGGGGGGGGGATGTGTACAATAAATAATAGGGATTGGGGGGTCAGGTGTTAGTATGTATTTCTGAATTTTAAAATGTTGTTATTTACATATGTTTGGTTTCTTGTCTGTAAGTTCTCCATATAACCCACTAACGACAGCACTGGGTAGGCTGTAAAAGAAGGCAGTACTTCTTATTGAGAGAAAACCATTACAAAATCATTTTTGATCATGTGAAAGCTGCACAAGTTCTGCGGCTGTCGTTAGCCTTGTTTGTTCCTGCCATACTCTAAAAGCTGAACAAGCGCTGTACAAAACAGCAAGGAAAGCAAAATTGGAAAATGGCACTTCTTGGTAGCTTGATAAATAGGGATGGGCATGAACCGGGAAAATGCGGTTTGGTTCATCGCATGCCTGCTTCGTGAATCAGGGACCATCTCGAACTTTTAGCTGTTAAATGAACTGGTTCAAGTCATGAAGTTCATGATGTGGTAGAATGCCCCCCCAGCATTCTAGAGATACCAAACTTGCAGGGTATCTCCAGCTGACTCTCCTCTACCTACCCTCCAAGTTTGGTGAAGATTGACTTTACGGGGTTCAAGTTATGGCCCCCCCAAAGAAGGTGCCCCCAGTGCTTTCTGGGGAAGCAACAGGAGAAGGTTCAGGAGTGTATAGAATGAATCCTGTGCAAATTAGACAACCAACTTGCAGCAGACCTCCCCCAGATGCTCCTCTACATGCCGTCCAAGTTCTGCCCCCCTGTTGCTTTGAAGTTTGGTAAACATTTAGATTGAACAAAGACAGTCTGTCTGGAAATGTATCCATTCATGAACCCCTTGCAACTTTGTGGAAAGTTTGTGCCTGTTGACCTGCCATGGATGTCACTTCACGAACCATGAACCAGCCAAGATGAATCACGAACTTTACTTGGTGAGCCGATTCATGCCCATCCTTACTTGTAAAGCATTGTTTCCTCATATTCAAACTTACTACCCACAGCCAGACTTGTTGCTAAGGATAGTTAATTTAGGATTGGCTAAATGGTGGCCATCAGGCAATTCTCTGCTTGGTGACAGGCCAATTCATGCATATGTGCAAGAGTCAGCAGTTTCCTCCACTGGAGAACAGAATGCTGGAGTAATGTTTCAGAAACAAAATGGCTCCTGAATATGCATCAACCATTGCCATTTTAAGCAATAACATATGAATAAGAACCATTTCACATAATAGCAATAAACACATACAGCCCAGTGTTGCTCAATATACAAACAGTATTAAGAAACTTTGCAATACAGAGCAATTGTGCTAGACTGTAAAAAATGGAAAAGAAAAGGCATGCACCGCCTCCAAGGAAGCTTTTCGGCTTAGCCAAATGAAAAGCCAAGCACTAAAACCATACTATACATTGGCACTCCTTCCATTAGTGCACTATCTCCAGTATGGTTAATAATGTTAATTTTTTTTAAGTGGTGGAGGACATAGCCAATGAGGGAGGGAGAGCAGTAATGGAGCATGGTTTCACAGAAACTTTAAAACCTTTTTAATAATAGGGGCAGCACCGATCAGGTTTCCGTTAGTGCTCTATTAGTATTCCTGCTAATTTCTTTAAAAAATAAGGTCAGTAGTCCAGGGTGGAGGGGAGGGGGAAGGTTGGAGAGGAAGGTGGCATGGATTCAGGGGGAGGTGGAATGTGGATGGGTGTCAGTGGGTGGTGGAAAAAACCAGTAAATATAGCATTATGCATGAGGAGTGAAGCTGACTCCAAATCAGCTTGGGGGGGGGGAATGGGATAAAAGTACTCCCCCTCCCCTTTAAAAAAAAAACAAACCACAGAGAAAAAGTGCTGAAAAACTGAAGCGGCCCCTAGAAGCATCAAAACACAGAAACATGTGGGGGGAAACAGCACTTTGGGGGCAGAACTGACAAAACCGCACATGTTGATAACCTCAAAGTTCCCAATGCAACCTATCCTGAATGGGAGGTTCATACAGAGAAATGCCAAACATTTGAGCAGCCAGCTGACACCTTTGGACTTGCACAAACTAAGAAACACAGAGTTCCCTGATAAAGTTGATACCCGGGCATTTCACATACATTTCCTTTTGAATTCTCTGGTGTATGTCATCTGGGCCAGGAGGCTTGTTAGTTTTTAATTTGTCAGTAGTTTTTAATTTGTCAGAGCTAGAACTTCTTTCAGCTCTGTCTGAATCAGTTTTTCAGACACTTTCTACTGAAAATAATGGTTCTAGGGTGGTATAACTGACAGTGAAGATAATCTATCCTAGATTTTTGTGTTGTCTTCCTCTGGAGCGCTGAGGGAAGTATACATGGCACCCCTTCACAGTTTTTCTCCTCACAACAGCCCAATGAAGCACATTAGGCTGAGAAAGAGAGTAATTGGCCAAGGTCCACCATCCCTTTTCCACAAAGGCCATCACATCCAGCTTCTCTGTGATCAGCTTGTCTTCGTTAGCGATCGTTTCAATCTGGTATTGTCCAACAACCCAACTGCCTCACTGAATAGTTTCCCCCTTCTCATTTCTGTTTAGAAGATTTTTAAAATTATTTGTCTTAATAGTTCAGTGTTATTTACTTTAAATTCTCCGTCTGTTTTTCCATGTGGAAGATATACATGCTGTACTAGTCACATGTTATGTGTGAGCAAGTCTCTTTAGTTTCTTATCTGGGTCCAAATTCACTCTGGGGGAGCCAAACAGATGAAAAAAATAAAGCACTCTTCTAAGATTTTCTCAGTCCTGATCTAAAGGAGCAGCGACTTTCAGTTTTGACACCTGTCATAAAAGGTGTGACGCATGTACAATTCTAAGGGGTCATTTAAATGAAAGGATGATGCTCCTAGTCAAGTATAGAAGAAGCAGCGCTAAGATCTGGAATACATGTTGACAAGAAATAGTTTATTTGAGCAGGATATAAAGTATGTAACAAACAGTCATAATACCAAGCGTGTATTTAGCACCAAACAATAGAGCACCCTGCAATACATGTGTAATTCAAAACGCCCACTTGTTCATCATACAATGTGGAAGCTCAAGAGAAAGGCTGAGAGACAGAAAGCAGGAAGAAAAGCAGAGGGTTGGATTATCTGTCCTGAATGGGGGCCAGGTTCATTTGGGAAAATGTCAAGCATCTGAGCACAGACAACCTTTGGACCTGTGCAAACAGGGATGCTTCAGAGTCCCCTGATGACAACTGGCAAGGGCCAAGTGGGGAGTCCAGCAAGAGTTCTAGTAAATGCCTGGAGAAAAGATCCCAGTGTGGGAGTCCATGGAAAAGCATGTGGATCAGCCATGGAGAGGGCCACTTCTCCAAATAAGGAAAGGAGGGAAACCCTGGAGTGCATATGTTAGAGGCAATCTTAGTTACACAACCAGAAATTAGGTGAAAGCAAATGGTACAGATAAAACATAGCACTTTTATGAATTAAATGGTAATGTCATCAAGGTCTCTAAGAGCCTTCATGACTGAGTCAGATTTCGATCTGAGCTTCCATTGTGCCAGGGTAATTCTCTCTGAGATCATGCGCCCAGTAGGCTGGCCATGGTGCCACTGTGGCTGCCATGCACTCAGGCTGGGTATTTCTGCTCTGCCAGCTTCCCCTTTGTTCTGTAAAATAACTCCAAATTACGCTCACAGTGGAGCAAAGGACTGGCTGGTTGCAAACTCAGGATAAAAAGAGGTAGAGACAAAGCCCACAGAATGGAGGGTCACGGGTATGGCAACATTTGCCTTATATTTGTTTTGCAAGAGTCCATTATTCTTGTATTCCTCATTAGGGCAGTAGTTCTACTTTTTAAGGGAAGACAGGCAGCTTCCTCCTTTCTGCTGTGAACCATGCTGACATCCTCTTAGTTCTGATGTTATCTCTTCTAGATGAGGTAAACCATCAATTGAGCATAAATTACTGCAGATTTTAAATAGTGTCTTAGTATCTTGAAGAGCTTTAATCTTCTCTCCTCCTCTTTCAACTTCCTTTTGAATAATCCTCTTGTTTTGAGAAGTTTCCTATTTTGAAATCAAATATGGCATTACTGAACTATTGGGGAAACTGTCCATTTACACAAATGCTGAACTTAATAGCACTTAATAGCACTATGATGCTGTTCACAAAAGATTCAACACCATATGTCATACCTGTTGTGGCAGAATGTGCCTGCTCTAACCTGCAGGCCCTATTCTACCCTGCCCTCCTAGGTGCTTCTCCACACCTGGAGGGGCTTTTCTTTCAGGGTAGCCCGCCACCACCACCTGGCCTTTTGCAGGAATTGCCCACTGGGAGGGTCAGGACCCCCAGATTCCCTTCCAGGTTCTGAGGTTTTGCCTCTGTGTCTCCTGCTGCCCAGCACTTGGTCACTGTGGGGACAATTTACTGCCTTGTGCATCCCTGGAGGAATAACCACTTTCCAACTGCCTGCCTTCCCTCTGACACGCCTTTTAAAATAGCATGTCCAAGACAGTGGAGGTCTTATGTGGTACAGAGAACCACGGCCAGCCTCAAAAGTTATAAAGTATTTATTAAAAAGAAAATGTTTACAGGCATACTTTTAGCACTGCACCAAACTGAGCAAAGGAAACAAAAAAGAAATAGGTAAAATGCAAATCCTCTGTTCCTTTCAGTATACATACCCTATCAGATGTTAAAACAGGACAGGCTGTTTAGCTTAGAAGTTGTAAATCTCTAAAGAATTTCCATTACCTTGAAGATCCCTCCAGCTCTTTTAGGCCAGCACACAGTCAAAATGGCTGCTTTCTCAGAAGAGAGGTCTGTGTGCGATCATGCCCTCATCACCCAAGGAAAAGAGAACTCCTTCCTCCTGCAAGGAGTTTCTATCACATCAGTTTCCCATCCCATCCCATCAGGTCAGAGAAGTGCTTCCTGGAGCTTCTTCTTGCAGATTATTCCTGGCGCCTTGCTAACCTAAAGTCCTCCAAATCTATGTTCCCTGCTTGGAGAAGGGGGTGGGAGAATTTGACCCACCCATTATCTCTCCTGCTAGATCTATGAGCATATGAATGAAAGTGAGCTGTCTGGAAAGCAACTGCACAGACTCCCTCCATGCCTATTTTCAGCCCAGAGGGGGGGAAAACTTTTAAAATGTAAAGTGGGGGTTTGGCTCCTTTCAACCACCCCCCCAGGACAAAATGCATTTCTTCATACCTGTTACTGAGCATCATTTAAGATTAATCCAGGCTTACCTTTTTTGTAGCCACTTTGGTGGCCTTGATCAAGGCAGAAAGGTGGGACATGCATTTTGTAAATAAATAAATAATAGTGTCAAGACTAAGTGTTCCAAGGCACATTAACTTATATCTAGATGCTGGGTTGGATATATTGCAAAATTCCTTCTTGTGCTGGAGCTCTTGCACAAATAGAAATGCAAAAACAAACAAAAAACCCCACCCTTGTGTAGCTGCTTTCAGTAAGTCAAACTTATTGTATCCCCACATCCATTTCCACTTGCAGAAGCTCTTGTGCACACTCTACTAGTCGGGTTTTAACAAGTTCCCTGCCTCTCTGCATAACTGTCAACAGCCAACAGAGAAGAGGGTGTAGAGCAGAGCAGAGCATATATATCACATTCTGATCCCATAGAACAGAATGGGAACTCTGTTATTGGCAACCAGCAGTGCCTGCTAAGCTTCAGAGGGCTCCTATTGGAATTTCCAAGGCTGAAGAATTCTGCCTTCTGTTGCTTTGGAGTTTTGCAAACAGTTTAATTGCGCAGAGACAGTCTGTCTGGAAATCTATCAATTCACAAGCCACCATAAATCCCCACAAACAGCACCAAAATTCATGGAATGTTCGTGCTCGTCGCCCTTCCATGAAAGTTGCTTCATGAACCACAGATCTGCAAAAATTCGTTATGAGCTTTACTTCGTACGCCAGTTTTGTGCCCATCCCTATTTGCCAGTATAGGAGAAGTCATTGTATTTGGCAAAATTACATAACTCACTCCAGCCTATAGTATTAAACAATAATGTGGGCACTTGGAAACACTGACTGTGAGGATAGAGAAAAAGAATGTTGTACCCTAGTTAGGCCCATTCTTTTTTTGGGAGGGGGGGCTTCTACCAGTGTGTTCTTCCTGTTTAACAAGGAACGAAGTGTGGATCTTGCAAATTATTACCCAGTATAAGTTCCATTGCATTAACAACCACAGTACACTGGGTAGTCCAAGGTCTGAATTTGTAGACTGGTAGCTTTTTAGCAGTCGTGCAGCTTTACTGAAGAAGATGCCGATGCGCAATGAACATGTACAGTACTGCAGCTCTATGAGGATATATCACCCTGACAAACTCCAGAGGTGATTTGCGACAGAGGAGAAATGTTTCTTGTCTCCAGCCAAAAGGCTGTCCTACCTGACTCTGCATAATACAGATGGCTCTCGCATAACATGAAAAAGCTATTATAGCAAGCAATCTTTCTCCTCCCCCCCCCCAATAAATGCATCTCAGCAACAGAAGGGGGACAGATTAAATAATGCAAATTGGAGGGGGGGAGAGTGGAAAATTGTCCATGGAAGGAACTTCTCCAGCAAACATTTTCAAAGATTTATGTGGCAATGAAACTGAGCCTATATTCATTGCAAATATTAAAAACCAATCGTCAGCTTCTCATGCACCAATAATTCGTGGGCTGTCAGAGACCCATCCAAATAAACACGGATACCAACATCCAGAAAAGTGCTGGCATCGACAATTGGATTGGGAAAGGCTTCGGGAAATGGGGAGAAGTGAAAGGGTGTTTCTGCAATGATACAGCTTTTCCCAAAAAGGAAGGAGATGTGCAAGTAATGTGCAAGAGTAATGTGCCAGTGGAGAGGCAAATAGGTAGATTATGTAGGAATTTGCAAGGAACACTTTTGGAAGAAGGAGGAAACTGGTGAACGATCTGCAACATAGTAATACTGACTAATCTCAGTGGGCCCGAACTAGGTTGTATTTACTCTGCTCTTTAAAATTAAAAATTCTACAGCCAGGTGCTTCTGTGCCAAGAAAAGATCCCTTCCACAATCTTCAGAAATGATGCAAATGAGCATATCTGCATACATTCTTAGAGCAGAAGAATTTGCTGGATCAGACCAGTGGTCCATCCAGTGCAGCATGCTGTTCCACACAGCAGCCAGCCAGTTGCCCTGAAGGAGAAACAGGGCATGATGACCAAGGCCCTCCCCAGTGCTGCCTCTCAGCACCAGTTTTCAGTGATTTGCTGCCTCTGGATATGGAGGTTCCCTTAAGTAACTGTTGGACGTGTCCTCCGTGAATATGACCAACCCTCTTTTAAAATTATCTATGCTTGTGGCCATCACTATCTCCCCTGGCAGTGAATTCCAGTTTAATTACTACTTGAGTACAGAAATATTTCCTTTTGTAAAGGAACTAAAATATTGATCTATTGATAGAAGCACATGTGAAAAATAAAAATGGGGCGTTGATATCCCCAATGATGACAGCACCCTCCCTTGGAAATCCTGCTGGATTAAGGCACATACAGAAGAAAATAAACTGACTCCACACCTATGAAAAGGCAGAGACAGGGCAGACATGTGGAAGAGCAGGGCCCAAACTAATCCCAGTGCTTGTGGATTGACTGCCGGGAAAATTGGGGGTAAATCAAGTGTGCAGAAAAGCCCTAAACTAAGTAGCACTGGTCCCAATGCCAATCCCTGTGGGACCCTGCTGCTCACTTTCCTCCATTTCAAAAACTGTGACTGTCCATCTATTCCTACTCCTGTAATTTAACTAACTTTTAATCCATGAGAGGATCGGCCCTCTTATTCCATGATTGCTAAGCTTGCTCAGGAGTCTTTGGTGAGGTACATTGTCAAAAGCCTTTTGAAAGTCCAAGTATATGATGTCTACCAAATCACCCTTATCCACATGCTTGGTACCTGCTCAGAGAACTCCAAGAAAGGAGATTGGTGGAAATTGCCATTTTTGTCTGGATCCAACTTTTTTCAGTCAAAAATATGTTCCAGTTCATGTCTCTTAATTCTAACTCTGAATAGAATTTGAAGGGTATGCGGCCAGAAATTTCCTAATGAAGGCTCAACCCAAACCCTGACTCATTCAGAAATGTCAGAAAGGTTCTTCAACTGACCAAAATTGTTTTGGACATTGAAGAGCTGTGGGAAGGCTAATTTAGGTGCCTTGGTGTCTCTTTTCATTTTCCTGGAAAGCAAGAGTCAGGAGGGGTTGAGGCAGTGTGTAGGGATCTCAGCTGTGTAGGGATACCAAAAGCAGCGGTTTATTGGCATCTGGATCGGGGCGGTACAGCAGTGCTGGTGTTGTTGGATCTGTCAGTGGCATTTGACACCATCGACCACCAGTTACTGATTCACCACCTTGCCGACACTGGAATCCAAGGGCTTGCCCTGCAATGGCTTGCCTCTTTTCTCCAGGGTCGGGGACAGAGGGTGGTGCTAGGGGAGCAGACGTCCCAGAGGCACCCACTGGTGTGTGGGGTGCCGCAAGGGGCGGTGCTACCCCCGATGTTGTTTAACATCTATATGCGCCCCCTCACCCAGATTGCCCGGAGGCACGGGCTGGGGTGTCACCAGTACGCTGATGACACCCAGCTATATCTGTTGTTGGGCGGGCGGTCCAGCTCCGACCCAGATGACCTGGAGCTAGCACTTCAGGATGTAGCGGGCTGGCTTAGACTGAGCTGACTGAAACTGAATCCAATGAAGACAGAGGTCCTGTGCTTGAGTCGGAGCAGGTCGGGGGTAGGGAGTGCTCCTGGATGCCTCATTAACAATGGAGGCCCAGGTAGCAGCCACTGCCAAGGCGGCCTTTTACCACCTATGGATGATCAGGCAGTTGGTTCCCTTCCTCAAATGCAATGACCTTGCAACAGTGATCCACACAATGGTCACCTTGAGATTAGGCTACTGCAATACTCTCTACATGGGGCTGCCCTTGTCCCAGATCCAGAGGCTGCAGCAAGTGCAGAATGCCACGGCCAGGCTGTTGTTGGGTCTCTCTATACGGGACCACATCCAGCCTGTGCTGAGGACACTGCACTGGCTGCCTATAGCGTACCGGATTCAGTTCAAGGTGCTGGTGCTAACCTTTAAAACCCTACATCGTCAGGGGCCTGCCTATTTGAGGGACTGCCTCTCTCCATATATGCCCCAGAGAGCACTGTGGTCAGGGTCGCAACATCACCTGACCCTCTCTGGTCCAAAAGAAGCCAGGCTGAATGTCACCAGAATCAGGGCTTTCTCAGTGGTGGCCCCAACCTGGTGGAATGAGCTCCCAGAGAACATCAGGGCCCTGCGGGACCTTTTACAGTTCCGCAGGGCCTGTAAAACGGAGCTCTTCCACCAGGCTTTCGATTAGGGGCTGCCACTGATGAGTGTGCCCTGGAACATCGTCTGGTCTGAAATTTTAGAACACCCTCGGGCCTGAGATTCCACTGGATGGAATCCTATCGTTGGATCCTATCCTATTATTGGATGGGATTTGGATTACCGCCATTTCTGTTGGCTTAATTGCAACTGGTGTTGTTTTAACTGGTATGGTATTTATTAATTGTTTTAACTTGGTTGTTTATGCTATTTTACTGTTGTTAGCCACCTTGAGCCAGATATCTGAAAAGGTGGGATATAAATATAAACAATAAATAAATATAATTTTTTAAAAAATGGTGACATTGACCAATAAACTAGTACAGATCAAGCCATTTCTGTTGGGTTAATTGCAACTGGTGTTGTTTTAACTGGTATAGTGTTTATTAATTGTTTTAACTTGGTTGTTTATGCCATTTTAATGTTGTTAGCTGCCTTGAGCCAGATATCTGAAAAGGTGGGATATAAATATAAACAATAAATAAATATAAATATAAATTTTAAAAATTGGTGACATTGACCAATAAACTAGTACAGATCAAGCAGGCAATTCCTGCAGTGGGGTGACCTTGTTTGGGTTTTTTTAATTCCTCAAAGGAGTGAAGCCAGAGAAAAATGATTTGTTGAGCTGCCAGAGATATCTAAATAAATACATACCTAAAGCCAGGGCTTTTTTTTTTTTAATTTGAAAAAGAGGTGCCAGAACTCTCAACAGGGAAATGAAGTTTTCAATCTGTATACTAAAAATTCATGAACTTTTAAACATTTTAAAAAGAATTTTGTTGAAGAAGTTCTGTAACTCCATTCTGGAGCATTCCCCCAGAAAAGAAGGCCTTGCCTAAAGCAGGCAACATGGCCACTACTCAGGAATCCTCGATCCAAACCCTAAGAGCAACAGTAGCAGCAGTCCTTACAACAAGGCTGCATAACATTCTCAGCCACATCCAGCCCAATCTCTCTCCCTCTTTCTCTCTCTGCCTAAAATGCAAAATTCCCCAATCAACTTCTTTCCTGTTACAGAGACAGAGAAGCAAAATACTGATCTCATACCCCACCCTATAGGTAGACGTCCCATTAGTGAAAGCCTCTCGAAACCATTAGCTCCTAGGCAATCATCTCTGACCATTAGCAAGCAATCAGCTTAACAATGATAGTCACTCAATGCCCATTAAAATGTGACAGTATTTTCAGTGAATGCCCTGTGAAACCATGAATTCCTCACTCATTACCCTTTTATTCATAGTTTGGCACCAGGTGGGTAAATAATATTTCTACATGCTGGTTATTTTCAGACTCTTTCGACAGGTTGTTTTCTTTGTATTTGTGAGAGGCAGTTCAAGAACTGTCAAATAAACTGCAGGCCAGGTTTCATATTTTTTTTCATACATAAGAGACGGAAACATCGTGAGGAGGAATGTTATGGTTCAGGGTTCTGCCATTGTTCTTTTCAGTATTCAAAAATAAGTCATTAATGCCAGATGAACAGTACGTGGAGAATCTGTCCTCCACATTTCCTTATTAGGCCTTGAATAGCAGGTTACAGAATTACAGGTTTAAACCTTTGGTGCTGTTACTGTTGGGTTGCTTTATTTTTACTACCTCCCTTTCTTCCCCCCCTGCTCAGAATCCAAGTTAGGTAATTTATTATTATGTATTTGCATTTATGTAAATGAAGTGAGACATCCAAATGAGCAATAGTTCGTGTTCCTCTTGGGAAGCGGTGGTACCTGGAGAAAAGCTACTTTTAGTCAAAAGAATTTGCTATGGAGAAATCGTGTGTGTGTGTGTGTATGTGTGCGCGTGCTTAATGCAACAGTATATTATAAAACGGCATCTATAGAATTTCCATTGAGAAAAAGTTACAGTGCTTGTTTAAAAAAGAGAGAAGGACATGAATCACAGTATTCAGCATCTGAATACTTGCTTTTCCAAGCTAGAATATTGATTTGTATACAGAAAACATTGACAATCTTATTCTCAGCAGGCTGCACTGAACCCTTTACTCGAAAAAGGATATTTGTTGCATGTGTATTTTTTCATGTCAGATCCTGAACTTTAAAATCTTAACAACCGCCATGTGTGTTTTGGAACAGTCTGTCTCCCGCAGAACAGAAGATCAGTCTAGATTAGCATAACTACTCAGAAGCCTTTTAAGTCAAATTGCTTCATACCAGTTGAGGATCTGACCTGCCAAATATAGTAGCTGCCTATGATTTAGTCAGTGTGATTATGTTGTTTGCTGTGCTTCTAAAGCTTGCCTGCCTCATCATAACCATGCTGAAAGACAGGGCATGGGAAAGTAATTTTGTTTCTTTAGGACCTCAGTTCTGAATACATGATTGGCCTATTTGAACAAGCCTGTTTGGCCTATGAATGTACCAGTCTATAAATGTAGCCCTTCGTGCATAGGAGCATGGGAGGTTCATTGGCTTCCTTTTAGTGTTAAGGACTTATCAGCATTCATGAGTCCTTGGAGCATACAGAACATTCCCTGACTTCAGTAGAAATAGGAAAGCCCTGGGCCATAGAAAGTTCTATACAACTGCATTCCACCTTAAAGTATGTGAACAATTTCCCACAAGCAGCTGCACCACCCTCGCTCTTCCCTTCCCCTGATTGTATTTGTCAATTTCCCACTACTTGCTGCGCGGCCGCAGCTTCATCCGATTTTCCCCGCATCTTTTCGATCCTCAAAGAACAGGATCTAGAAGACACAGGGGAAATCGGGGGATGGTGTGGGTCAAAATGCGGCTGCGCAGCAAGTAGTGGGAAATTGACAAATGCAGTCGGGGAAAGGGAAGAGTGAGGGCAGAGCAGCGTCTTGTGGGAAATCGGTCTATGTGTTAAGTGCCATCAAATTGCTTCTGACGTATGGTGACTCTATGAATTAACGTTCTCCAAAATGTCCTGTCATTAAGAGCCTTGTTGAGATCTTGCAAACTGAGTCTGTGGCTTCCGTGACTGAGTCAATCCATCTCATGTTGGGTCTTCCTCTTTTCCTTCTCCCTTCAACTTTTCCTAGCAGTATTATCTTTTCCAGTGACTCGTCTTCTCATAATGCCTTCAAGTACCATTTTAAATTATGGTACTTAGGTGGAAACCACCACCCCTTCTACACAAGCTACTCATATGACCAGGGGTCATTTCGTAGAAAAAGAGCTAGGGGAACTCATTAGCATAACTCATTAGCATATGCCACACCCCCTGACATCACCGGAAGTGTGTCCTCCCCACAGCCGGCGGCAACCTCCATCGGACACCAGCAGGGAGCTCCAGGCCCCGCCCTCCCGCACCTCACCCGGGGGGATGGCGTCCCCCTGTGTCCCCCCCCAAATGACCCCTGCATATGACCAAAAAAAGTGGGTAGCCATGTGATGGACAAGGAAAAGTTTGCCTCCTCTGGCTATAGCCAATCACCTTTGGGTGGGGGCAGGAGGAAGAATGGAATGTTAGAAAAAAACAGTTTAACTGTTGACCAATTGTGGAGTTGGGGGGGAGGTGTCAGTTTTGTGGAGGAGGGGTTAGGAGATGTCCTGGTTAGGAAGGGAGTCCAGCGGGGGTTTTGGTGAATTAGTAGATAGGCAGTGTTCGGCTGCTGTTCCCCTCGAAAACAATTAAAATTTAAAAGTGTGTCGACTGTGGTATTCATCATTTGAAGCCTCTCCAAGATTACAAACTGTAAATGTGTACAGTCTTCAGGCCCAGCTCACAGTTACTCTGTTACCCCAGCCAGGTAAATAAACTCATTATTGTCAGGCTTCATGTTTGGGAAGGTGCCGAGAGAAACACAACTTGCTGCTATAATATTGAGGCTTCTTTGTCTGGATCTTGTTAGGTGTCTGTAGGATGCTTCATTGCTTTCAGTAGCCACTGGGTGTGGTACCCATGGCATCAGATTGCTTGTCTGGGAAGAAGAAGCAAAACTTGAAGCCATCCAGTTGAAAAGATTTGAGGTCACTCATATGGTACAGTCTTAGTTGCGACCTGAATAGTTTTGACATGGCTGATGTTGCCAGACCTCAGAAGCTAAGCAAGGTTGGCCATGATTAGTACTTGAATTGAAGATCACCAAGGAGGACGAGTTGATAGACAGTGGAAGCAATAGCAAACCACCTCCAGCCATTTGTTACCTTAAAAACTTCATGATCTTGGGGTTGACATGAGTCATCTGTGACTTGACAGCACACAGTTATTATATGGTGAAACCGTTCCTGGATGGTACCATTTCAAACAACGGGGGAGGAATTTCCTTCGTAAATGCTCTCCCATGGGATAAAACCATGCTAATAGTGAACTAGACTATCAGGAAATAGGATCACTCCTGGAATTTAGTTTTCTAAGCAGAGACAATCCTGGTGGCCAGCAAGTGTAACATCGAGCGGTGGAACGGATGACGGCAGAGGCAGAGACAGAAGGCGCGGTGACGTGGAGGCGCAGGCGCAGCAGAGCCGAATGGACATTAGCCAGAGCCGTGCTGACGCGAACCGTGCACCAGATGGGCCCACCGAAGAAAGAAAGCCACCAAAAATGGGAAACCTACCCCTGGTCGCCAGAACGAAAAAAAGAAAAAAAAATCACCTACCCTGAAGACCGCCGGAAGAAGAAGGAGGAGCCGAGCTGAAACAGCAAGCCTGACCACCTGGGTGCTGGTAGGCAGCCCCGCCCCTGTACGATGTGGCTGTAGATAGGGGGAAAGTAGTCTTAGACTTGTATGTAAACAGCCCAGAGACTGAATGTATAAATAAATAAAATAAATAAACATTCATTCCATCATGTGACACAGCTGTACAGAATTCAGTGCGATAAAATGTGGTGGTGGCCACTATTTCAGATGGCTTGCAGTAAGGATTCAAGAGATTCATGGAGGACAGGGCCATTGTAACTCAATGGAACTTCCATGTTCAATGGCAATGTGTATTTTAATACCACAGGTGGCAACAAGGCAGCTTGGGCCTACTACCTGTCTTGTTTGTGGACCTGTCCAAGGCTGCTGTAGAAAACAGGCTGGAGGATTAGAAGGGCTTTTGGTCTAACCCAGGAGGATTCTTTTTATATCCTTAGGTATGATAGTAGTAGATAGTAGAACTAGGTAAGAACATATCTGAAAAGGACTGCTGATAGAATCTGTCACCTTTGGGGTCTGACTGCAAAGTGGTAAGCCTTGCATGTACAAAACAATATGGTCTGAGCTGGTGTTGTGTTAATTTTCAATTTTCGTTCCTGGGAGACAGCCAGTTTATCCCATGACTTTGGCATCAAAAACTGTTCACTAAGAACAAACACTACATGACAGTTTGGAGCAGGTGCTTCAAATGTTTCAGTTGGTCCCCCCCCCCAAGAGGCACATTAGTCAGATTATGTAACCTTCTATGTTCAGTCTGCTAATTTCTCCAAGGTTCCTTCATGTTTCTGTTCATTGCCTCCAGTTTTGTGGCATAATGTCATTTTCCATGGCATCCAGTTAACAGCAGTCATTTAGAGGGAGAGAAAAGTAAGATATTTCACCCGTATGTTTATCTTACTAATGGGAATTAGCTGAATGGAAAATGAGCACAAGGAGAATTCATTTGCCAAGGGTGGGGGGGAACCTGGCTGGAAGCTATCAGGGAGAGGCAATGAATGAACATCTCTTGCTAATGGCTGACTGGCCTTGTTATTAATACATATAATGATGTTAAGCTTCTCTATTAAGTCAGCAGACCTGGAGTATTGGTTACATTTCATTTCTTAGGCACAGACCCATTTTTCAATTATATCTTAATCCACAGTGTCTTCAGAGGCCTGAAGAGTTCAGGCAGTTCAGGCACATACATTAATACAAAATGCTCCAAAATGTTGGCAAGGTGAAGATTTTGACAACAGAAGGAAAAGTTTTGACCTTTAGATACCATGGCTTTTTTCATTGCCAGGAGCATGGTTCCATTTGGGAACTGGTAATTTATAGAATTGTCACATGGGAAAAAGTACCTAGGAATACTATATACCTCTATAACTGGTGATATCGTATAGCACTAGAGTTTTATAGTTTTTAAAAATTATTTCCTTTGCTAGTTGTGGTAAAGAATGAGATGGGAATTAGTTTCATTCACATGGAAGCTGTACAGTACCTTGTTCTGGTGCATATATTGGTCCAGCCCTATTCCAAGTTAAAAGTATACAAAACCATTACCATGTGACCCCCACAAATGGGTGCAATCTCAAATGTGATGCATGCAGAAGGGATGGAAAAGGACACTGGGAGAAATTCAAAAGCTGGGCCCATAACGCTTTCTTCCACAGTGTCAAAACTTCTCTTCAGATTGCTTGTTCCTGCAGAGCTCTGAAAAGTTGAAAGAAGTGATGCAAATGCCTTGTCTGACAGTGGGGACGAACATCAAGGGCTTCTCTTCCACTCCTGGGTTGATTGCTTCGGTCTGTTACCTGGTGGTGGCTTCAGCCCTCTGGAATGGTCTCCTGGAGGATGTAAGGAGGGCTGCTGCCTTGGCCTGCTTCAGCAAACACCATAAGACTGGGTTATTCAGACATTCTTTGAAGGGGATTAAAATTTGTGGCATGCTTGTGAAGGACGTTCACGGGCACTTAGTCACTGTAACTTCTTGGTTTTAATGTCTTTCTCCCAGGGTGCTGGTATGAAAGTTGCCTTGAGTCATCCTGGATGGCGGGGAAGGCAGGTTGGATATAGTTGAGTAAATTAATAAAATACACACCGGTATAATGGTTTATCTTTATGAACAAAGAGAGAAAGAGAGGTTGCAGGGCCAGCCCAGCCATTAGGGAAAACAATCGCCAAGGGCGATAGATAGGAACTCTCAGTCTGGGGCAAGTGATGCTCTGTATTCTTGGTGCTTGGGGGGGTCAATAGTGGGAGGGCTCCTAGTGTCCTGGCCCCACTGATGGACCTCCTGATGGCACCTGGTATTTTTGGCCACTGTGTGACAGAGTGTTAGACTGGATGGGCCACTGGCCTGATCCAGCATTGGCTTCTCTTATGTTCTTATGTTCTTAACAGATTTTGAGGCATCCCAAGAAGGAGATAAGGGCCTTCTCTTTCCTGTGTGCCTTCCTGTGGAGGCCAAAGGGAAGCTGCCACCCACCATCCTTCCTTCCCTTCTTCCTCCTGGCCCTGCCCACGTGCCAGTTGTCTCTGCCAGACACTGCTGCTCTGCCGCCACCACCACCGGAGAGCCCAACTGGGAGAGTGGGGTGGGGTGAGGCTGGAGCTTTCTGTGGCTGTGGCTGGAGCCAGCAGGGGGATGCAGCCATGGAACAAAAGTGTTGTGCCAAACAGGGGCTGTGATGGCGGCAGCAGCACCCAATCCACTCTCACCTCCTCTCAGGCCTCACAGGAGGATGAGGAGAAGGCTGGAGGAGATGTAGCAGTAGCAGCATGTCTCCCTGAGCTGAGTAGCTGCAGCCCACCACTCCTTCCCCCCTCCCAGCCCTCCCCCCTGTTATGTATTAACCACGTTTCAATACAATTCTTTGTCAAAAATCTCAATCTTCCATGGTCTTCATATATTACTCTTAACAAACTGGAAATCCTAAATCCCAAATGCTTCCTCAGTGGCTCACAGCATACAGTATCAAAGATAAACTTCCATCGGACAAACAGTCTAGTTGTCCGATGTATTAACCACGGACTGCACATGCGGTTGGACCAACACGGGGTCAAGCGCTAGGGTTAAGCTTCACTCAAGAGACAATAGCCGGCTTGGATCCTAGTATGGACCAATCGGCCACCCCGGATCTGGGAGTGGACCTATGAGTGTTAGGGCACTGTAAATAGCCTATCATGGGTTGTGTGTGTGTGTGTTGGGTGTAGTGTGTTTGGGGATTTAAGCAGGCTCCGACCTTGCTACTGTGTCATTAGTTCCTGATACTTCTAATAAACTATGACCTGATCACTATGCTACACCTCTGAACTCAGTATATTTCACCCCCCATGACCATCTGTGCCAAATAGCAGCACCTTGCCATCACCTCCTGATATGGCTCCCAGCTGCCAGCTGGGGGAGGAGTTGTTCTGACAACAAGACCACCTTCCTACTGGGATATGTGGTTAGTATAGCAGAGTTTGCCTGGTCATAGAAGCCTGATACCGAGTGCAGTAAATACATCTCCCAAGAAGTATATTGCAAAAAACATAAACTTACATTGATTCTAGTGGATCCAGCTCACATGCAGGTTGCAGTAAAAAAAAACCAACCCCTAATCTGAAGCATATTTCCCCTATCACAGATGGCCAGCTAATCCGGCATCATGTGTGTGGGAGTATGAGGGCACAATAGGAGAGAGACCTGTAGAGACCTGTGTCTCCATGGAAGGCCATCTAGACACAGTGAGAGGACAAAGAGAGAGAGGGGAGGGGTCAGAGGACTGCTCCCAGGTTAAGACAAAAGAGAGGCATCCTGTTCAAGGAGATAACACCTGTATACACTTAGAGTGATGTGGCGCCCCCAGTGTCCGGGCATTCTGAGTCACTCAGTCTACTACTCTGGAGAAACAGAAGGAGAATGGTGGCTGTTGTTGGAGGTTAGATACTTTATGGTACCATCGAGAGGAGGTAGGGTTGCCAGGTCTGGGTTGGGAAATACTGTGGATGGCGCCTGGGGAGGATGGGGTTTGGGGAGGGGAGGGACCTCAGCATGCTATAATGCCACAGATTCCATCCCCCAAAGCAGCCATTTTCTCCAGGGGAATTGATCTTGGCCATTTTGAGGTTAATTATAATAACAGGAGATTTCCAGGTGCCACCTGGAGGATGGCAACCCGAAGCTAGAACCCGATGGAAAGCTAGAGTGTCAGCACACATGCACAGTCACCCTCAACAGCTGGCTCTGCATGCCTGCACTGCCCACTCTAGATAGGCAGTAACAGCAAAAGTAGTCACTCCTTTGCTTCAGGTGGCCTGCCCAGCAAAGGTGGCCCTTTCTGCACCGGTTGTATGTGACTCCCACTAGGGACTGGGCTGGGCTCAGCCCTGGCCTTCTTCTGTGGTGGCATGCCTACCTTTGGCAACACAGCAAGGCAGAGCAGCTTGGGTCACTGCACCTCCCACTCTGGGAGTGCTGAGTAGGGCCAAAGAAGACCTACACTCCCACAGGAGACCCGGCATGCTGCCTGGAATGCCATGACGGAAGAAGGTTGGAATATAAAAGTAAATAATAATAAACTCTGTGATCCAGCAGGCATATATCTCTAACACACACACACACCATTGCTCCATAGCCATCTCTCAAATTTGTCCCATTGCTGGCACATTTTCTAGTGCTGTGGGGCGGGGGAAGATACAAGTCCCATCGCCCAAATAGATAGGCTGGCCTTGCTGATTGCAGATAGTCACACTACAGTGGTGGCTGGAAGGGAAGCTTGGCATTAACTGGCTTCCAGATTGTCCATGTTCGTTGGCTCTGGTCTTCCGTAGCTTCCTTGATGGAACATGGAGGGTTATTGAAGAAGAAGAAGAAGAAGAAGAAGAAGAAGAAGAAGAAGAAGAAGAAGAAGAAGAAGAAGAAGAAGAAGAAGAAGAAGAAGAAGAAGAAGAAGAAGAGATTGGATTTATACCCCGCCCTTCACTACCCAAAGGTGTCTCAGAGCGGCTTACAAACTCCTTTCCCTTCCCCTCCCCACAACAGACACCCTGTGAGGTAGGTGGGGCTGAGAGAACTCTGGCAGAGACTGCTCTTTTTCAAGAACAGCTCTTATCAGAACTACGGCTTGCCCAAGGTCACCCGAGCCAGGTGCAAGTGGAGGAGTGGGGAATCAAACCCGGTTCTCCCAGATTAGAGTCCACGCACTTAACCACTACACCAAACTGGCTCTCTTTAAGACCTTAGCCATTTTTATTTTTACAGTGTTCATTTTGATTGCCCAGTAAGTAGAATGTTCATTTAGATTTCTTTGGTTGGACCGATCATGATGTAAAATGAAGCCAGTACCTGAAAAGGCAGTATTTGCACTACATTACAGGACAGCAATCTTGTTACCACTAAATTTAATAACATATTCCTCTGTGTGTGCTGCGTTCTGAAAGCAGTAATGATTTTTGATATATTAAATTAATGGAGAGAGCATACAGTGTAAACAAAGGAATGTATTATGTCCTTACTAAGCACTACGTGGATTTGTGGGCACCACTGGTTTTGTAGAGGATATTGTTTGGATTTTCCGACTCAAGCGTAAAAATTTGGAACTGCACTGTTTTACTTTGCTCTGAACCCCTAGCACTGACAAAGACAAACTACATCTACCGAAATGTGCTAGTGAAGTTGGTAGAATGGATTGTGCAACTTCAGAATGTGCATGTTGGGAGGGTCACATTTTTGAATGCTTCTCTATGTAAAAAAAAAGGTGCAAGCAGAAAACTAGCAGAACAGGAATCAATTTGGCTGTGCTCTATATTCTTGGTGTGCTAGATTCTTGTAATTAGGAGTTGTTTAATATTGGGGTAAGCATTCATAAATGGTATTCCACACCTGCATCTTGAAGTGGTACAGTCCATTCTACTAGCTCAGGCTTCTACCACTTCTGTTCTGCTTGCAGGAGAAGGTAAAAGAGTTGTTTGAGAGCAGCCTTCAAAGCTAGCAGATCTGATTAAGGCCTTGTCCGTCTTGTTTCAAAATAACTAGAAACTCCTGCGTGTTCCAGTGCACCACTGCTCTCATGTCATGGAAAGTAAATCATTGAAGGTTCTGCAGCACCACAGAGGCGACCACTGGTGCTTTATATGTAAGGAGAAATTGTTCCAGAGCCATTCATCCATGAGGAATTCTGTTTCCACTGACACTGCTAAGGTCAGCGTGACCAGCTGAGCTCTGTTCTGCTGAGTAAGTAATGCTTGGGCAAGGGAGAATTGCCTGAGGGCACTTTTAACTTCTACAGCGACAGATTTTGGCAAATCAGTATCAACCATGGGAAAAAGCTAAAGGAAAAAAAGTGCTTTGTACAGCTAAGAGTCACCGCCTTTCAACATGGCAAATTAAAGACTTTCTGGTCATTTAGTGCATCTACAGGGATCAGTTCTGTAACTCTGATTTGTATTGCTGGGCATAGCCTGTTGGCAAGCCAGAATGATGGAAAGGTTAACATTTGAAGATTATGCTTGGAAGATATGTGGGTTCAGCTCCACACTCAGCCACAAAGTTGGCTCGGCGACCTTGAGCTGGTCACTCTTTTTCAGCCTAACCTATCTTGCAGGACTGTTATGTGGGTAACCTGTGCATGTTGCTCTGAGCGCCTCGGAATATAAGCAAGATAAAATGTAATTGATGAGTTATCCCTCCATTTTAGGGTCACCATATTTTGAAAAGCAAAAATGAGGACATATTTCCAGACTTCAAACAAGTGATCACTGTGATCACTGTGACAAATCTCATTTTAAGGACCCCCTACTATTTAAGCTGTGATAATTGCTACCAGAGGTCATTTCGGGGGGATCACAGGGGATCGCAGTTCCCCCGGGTGAGGTACGGGGGATGGGGCACATGACGAAGCCCCGCCCCCTGCTTCCGGCCGCCCCGCTTCCGGCCCTCGTTCAGCCAGGAGGAGGCAGGAGAAGAGTGAGGGTAAGTTGCTTCCTCCCCGGCTCTCCCTACCCCTGCCTGCCTGGGGCCAGGGAGGGCCTTCGCGGGGCTTCCTTGCACTCCCACCGGCCTTGCAGGTCCACCGCCGGGCCCCTCATGAGGCTCGGCAGTGGAGCTGCAAAGCCGGCGGTGGCGGCCGGGACTGTTGGGGGCGGGGAGTGTGGCCTTATGACATACTTCTGGTGATGTCAGGGGGTGTGGCCTTATGACACACTTCCGGTGATGTTAGGGGGTGTGGCATATGCTAATGAGTTATGTTAATGAGCTCCCCTAGCTCTTTTTCTACGAAATGACCCCTGATTGCTACTAACTAGGAATATTCCAAACCTTCCAACCCAAAAAGAGGACATTGTCATCAGTTTTTCAAAAAGAGCCAAAAGCGGTTGGACCCCCCCCAAAAAAGAGGACATGTCCTCTAAAAAGAGGACATCTGGTAACCTTTGCCCTTTTATGCATGCAGTCGAATGCCTAAATTGCACAAAATTGTATTAGTCACAAAAATGTTAGTTTTGTTGCAGCGGACTAACAAGCTACTCCTCTGGGGGAAACTGGTGGTGGAAAGTGCCATCAAGTTGCAGCTGATTTTCAAGGCAAGAGATGGGCAGAGGTGATTTGCCATTGCCTGCCTCTGTGTAGTGACCCTGGACTTCCTTGGAGGTCTCCCATCCAAGTACTAACCAGGGCCAACTTTCCTTAGTTTCCATTATCTGACAAGATTGGGCCAGCTAGACCAGGGCTGATTAGAAGGAAATTAGAAGGTCAAAAATTGCTTAATCCAGGCACTGAAAGTCATCAGTTTCTGATTAGTTTATCTTTACTGTGTGCTTATTGTCCAGTCACTAGTATAGTTAGCTTTCCCCATCCTTTCACAGAACCATCTCTCTGATCTGTCCATCCCCTCCTTTCAAAGGCCCTTTCCCCACCATTCCACTTACAAAATAACAACTGGGGGGGGGAGATGCTCTCTAATTATGGTATATTTTTGTTGAACACAAGTCAGAGTCTGTGAGGCATAAAGCAAGACCTTCATTAGAGAATGATTGCCACCAGCAACGACATATCGGGTTGTGGACTGAAACCCCAGTCTTGCAACTTCACATGCAAGAACAACGTTGGGTTGACTGCCCTGTCTTTGGTTCTGCATCAAACAGGGACAACTTGTTAAATAAATGAGATGGAAAACAGAAACTGGGGCCCCAAATGAGTTCCCTTGAACAAAAAGAACCAGCTCAGCCACAGCTTCTGTACACAGTTCCACCCATTTAAAAAACCCCAATTATTCTTGGCATTACACATACACATGTATTATGCTCAGATTTAAAAACACCTTCAGAACATGAACTATAAAATGAAATCTGTGCTTATTACATAAGGTTGCCAACCTGGAAATGGGCAGCTGAAGCTTTTCATGGAATTGAGATAAATAATATCATCCTGTAAATGGCTTCCTATTAAGGCTCTATCTAAGGGGCAGGACATTTTTTCCTCCGGGCCAGTTGGCAACACTAGGTAGCCATCCTCTGACATACAGTGGGGCATTAGATGATGACCTAAGCACATCAACAGGCTCATAAGGAGGCAGATACCCTAGTCCCAGACTGTTTGTTAATCACTTGCACCTTGAATTGCTCCTGGAAGCTAATAGAACCTGTTTACAGGGTGGGTGGGGTATAAATGCAAATATAAATAAATAAATATAAATAAAATAGAAGCCACCAAGAATGGTTGTTATACGGCTCACATTTCATCATATCCTCCTTCCCAGGAGGTGTGAAGAAGGGATTCTGTTTGGCTCCACCTCATGCAACAACCATTTTGAGTCTGGCTCTATATCTCATGGCAGCCATTTTGGGGTGGCACTCAACACTCCCTCTCAGAATTCCAAAGGTGCCTGCAGTCTCAAAAAAGGCTGGGGATCCCTGTATTAGAATGCCCGGGAGCTGTCCAAACTTATGGTAATAATAACAGTTTGAAAAGAAGGACTTTCTGTCGCATTCTGCCCCCACGGATCACATCTGTGTGACTGCTACTTGGTTGCTTTCACTTACCTTACCTTGTTTCATAGTAAGGATGCCTATGGATTTTGTTCTAAAGTATCAATTTGGAGTTTTCAGCCTTTGTGCTAATTTTGCTCAGTTTATTTATATGGAAACAACCACCAGACTTTAAAATAACACAGACTTCTCCACAGAAGTGGCGACTGCTGTTCATTCCACTGCAGGGGCCTAAGCGAATCATCTGCGCCTCACACTTCATATCCCTACAGGAGGGTGATTATCTCTTAACAGCAACATCCTTTGCTGTGAGTTTGAAAGCAGACTGGTAGGGAATTAAAATGTGCAGAGCTTCAAATGTACCAAACAAGGGAGGAGAGTCAAATGACCCAATCATTAAATAAAAGAATGAACAGTATGAAATGTCTTCTGTGCCTTGATGTAGGGGTGTCTGACCAGTGTGATTTAGGGGCAATCTGTTTATTGCACATTAATTCTAGCTGCACCGTAATGCTTCTTGAAAACGATAGGAATTGGTAAGATGTAACTGGGGGCAATTACAAAAATATATCTTGCTTCCTAATGCAGTGGCAGACCACTTTGCAACAAGCAGCACAACCAATTCAGAAAGGTTTCAGATGCCCATAAAACTGTCCTCCTTACCCATTCCCTATAAAATATTATCCACCGGTTTCAAAGATGGCTGTAGTGAATCAAATTCTTCCTCCAAAAGAAAAAAAATCCTAACTGCATTCTGCGGTTGATTATAATGTAACCCATGTAACATTTGCTTATTTTACATCTTCATTAAGCAGACCTGCAAATATGAGGCCATTTTTATGAGCTGCACTGCAGGAGTCTCTTAGTCTTGCCCTTATATTTTAAAGGTTGAGGCCCATGAGGAATTGTATGCAGCATGGGGAATAAATTATCTCCAGATCCAAATGTCCCCTTCAGGGTACTATAAGCTCTTAGGATTTTTCTTCCCATGCTGGTGGAAAATGCCATCAAGTTGCAGCTGACTTATGGTGACCCATAGGGTTTTCAAGGCAAGAGACTGAGGGAGGTGTTTTGCTACTGCCTGCCTCTCTGTAGCAACCCCAGTGTTCCTTGGAGGTCTTCCATTCAAGTACTAACCAGGGCTGACCCTGCTTGGCTTCCAAGATCTGATGAGATCAGGTTAGCCTGGGCCACTCAGGTCATGGCAGTCTTCCCATTTTTCTACTCTGTTTTCCTTTTTTCCTCCTTTCTAAGTTGCCCTATACATTCTGTGCTTCATGGAGGGCCACGAGCATGCCCAGTCCTTTTCAGAATATCTGGGGAGTCCCAAACTTACGTGATAAGAGTACATTGTCAAATTCTATTTTCATCCCCCTTTCTCTTCTAGGATACTTAAAATTGCTAGTGGCTTTGTCTTTTTTGCAGCTTAATGTTGGCCACCAAACGAGAAGGGAGCACTCACTGGAGAAGACCCTGATGCTGGGAAAGATTGAAGGTCAAAGAAGACGGGGACGGCAAAGGATGAGATGGTTAGACAGTGTCATAGATGCAACGAACATGAAATTGAGCACACTTCAGAGGACGGCCGGAAGGCCTGGCGGGAGCTGGTCCATGGGGGTCGCGAAGAGTCGGACTCGACTGTGCGACTGAACAACAACAACAAGTGGGGAGGGGGGAGCTGTTTCCCTCTGATACTAAATAATCCTTCTGCCTGGAGTCCTTTACCTTACATTTATCATCCATAAAAATTTCATCCTGGGCTGACTTGATTTGGGGGTGCATAGAATTGGGTAGATACTGGAGATTCCTGCCTCATAGGAAGATACCTTGCCTGACTCTTTTCTCCCATCTCATAACCACCAGCTATGAAAGATCCCTCTAGACCTTGCCTAACTCTTTTCTTCCATCTCCTCACAGCCACCAGCTATGAAAGATCCCTCTAGACCTCAGGATAAGGGAAAGAATGTTGTCTGCAACTTTTTTCTACCTCCTCTTCTTCTTCCCCCCTCATGCCTGGTCTTCCTTGGAACTTTCTGGTGCCCTGGGGCAATTATCAGCTTGAGAGTGCCAGGGTTCTGACACTGTTCTTGGCCTCTGGATCCTTTCTAGCTTGGGGTTTGTGGCTTGAGCTGGGGGGAAGGTAGCTTGTGGGCAGGGCCCAAAGCGAGATGAACACCTCATAGCATACCTAACAACAATAATTCCCTTCTCCTTGTACATGGTACTACAAACTATTAGGAGCTTGACCTGGCTAATTTTTCTCCCCTGGCACTGTCTTTCTTCATATTTTTTTGTCAGATAATCAACTTGTCCCAATATGCTCAGTCCTACCTTAACCTATGGATGGCCCCATTTTAATGCCTCACTGAGCACCACACCATGATATTTTTTATTAGAAAGAATCATGACTGTTAGAAGGTACCGGGGGGGGGGGAGATAGCTGTAGAGACAATTTTCAAACAACAAAACTAAATTTGACAACCAACTGAATCCAAAGTTAGAGATGTAAATTTTCTGAAAATTTTGAAGCTAGCAGAAAAGAACAGTTTTTCCCCACAGAAAGAAACAGAAATGTAGAGAGACAGTAACATTTAGACAGTATTTATTTACTTATCAACTGTGCACTTATTTTACTACTTTAAGAATATAAGAATTCATTCATTTGGCATATACATTGTTATTTGAGATATTTATGGAATTTAAAAGGAAAAGCAACTTTGTTTTGTTCAAATTGGAAATATATTAGAGAGACAGGAAACTGCAAAGTGTGTACTCTATAATATGTAACTACATCTGCCATCTGAGAAGAAGGGGGGGAGTAAAAAATCAAAACCATAAATTTTGAGGGACTTAGGACATTATTTGAACTTAGAAACAGTCTTCATAGAGTCACAGTATTATGGACTATCCAGGGCTGCTATCCCATCTGGAAGGCCCCTGAAGCCTACATCATGCTTCACTCAGCTGAATATCTTTCCATGTGTTTTACTTATAATTGCAGTTCTAGCTGCAGCCACTAGGGGCTCAAGGAAATCTAAGCACAGTAAAAGGCACTCTGACTATTGGCTAGACTCACCTTTCCACAAGACTGAAGCAAGCTTGTTGAACAGATCATGCTAACCCTGTCATGCCTATGAGGAAAACAATAGCACTGTAACAATAGTGCTAAAGTTATTAAATGTTATTTTAAAATTATTCAGATATAATGTAATTTTCAGTCTATAATCTATCAACTTCCAGAGTCATTTAGCGATCAATATCAAATACAACAACGTCAAAGTACAATGTTCTCATTATGTGGAAATCAGAGTATAGCAGAATAAGAATCCATAACTCATTTGACAATCAGTGGCCCCAGTCACATGGAGCATTAGGCATGCTAGAGAGACGGAAGATAGGCGGATTTTCTGGGCGCGATCTCACTGCCACATCTGGGAAGCGTAGAGCTCCCATGGCGCACCCGAGGCTTCCTGCCGAAGATGCAGGGTAAAAAACTAGTACCTCGGAGGTACTAGTTTCCAGAAACCGCGGGGCAAGGGCGGGCGTCTGATCTCGTTTCTGGTGGTAGTTCCGGCGCCCGCCCATGTACCCTCGCAAAAAGGGGTTTTTTTTCCAAGTGTCCACGGATGCGCACAAGCACCCAACGGAGCATGCGCACATTTCAGTTTTAAAAACAAAACACAACCCCGTTTGCCGCGTCGCTCCGCTTCTTTGCCGCGTGTGTGATCGGCACCTCCCCCCTAACCACCGGAGCTCGACGGGACCTCAACCTGAAGCCTGTTCGCGCAGTTGTGCGTTAGTTTGCTCCGGGGCAAACAGCCACGCCTCCCCCCCCCCGCATTTTCCTGCCCGTGTAGGCGAGGCCCAAGTCTCTTATGACCATATCAAAGTATGATATTCTGATATGATAATGTGAGACAATTATACCAAAGTATTTTTTTTCCCTACCACAATTGCCTCATCATTTAGTTTATGTTACTTCAAAACCTGGGCACCATTACACAACTTTAGTTCAAAATAAGTTGGAACATTATAATCATGGTAAAGCCTTCAAATATTTATTCTCCAGTTTGAACTTAAGTGTTGAGCACAAACTTAAATCAGCTGGTATTCATGGATCACTTATTTTCACTCAACTCTTTTAAAGGAACCATCCTAACACAGTAAGTATAGAAATTACAGCCATACTCTTACTAAGTATTTTTAAGAAAAAAACTATTTGTAAAAAGCAAAGCTTTGTAATAGATTGGTAAGTATAAACATATTTAAAAATGTTTTTATAGAAAGCAAGAATATCCAGTTGATTGATTTAAACCAAATGGGGAATGTGTTTTTAATCTTGCTAAACAAACAATATGCCCCCCACACTTCACTTTCTACTCTCTTGGACTTGTGCTATTTTCCAATGGTGGGATGGGGGATGGGGGCACCATCTTTGGATGCCCCTAGAATTGGACTCCCTGGTCTATTCTTTTTGAGATTTGGGGGTTCTTTTGGGGAAAAGCTCCAGCTGCTATACTGCAAATTTGGTGCCTCTACCTCAAACTCCCCCCCCAGGCCCCTGAATATACCCTAGATTTGCCATTGACTGCAATGGCCCCACAGGTTATAATGGAGTCAAATAGGGTATCCATACAGATCTTGAAATTCAAGACTATTGGGGTATACTGAATATATTTGGATAAGAGAATCCCGAATCTGAATAATACAGAATATTTTTTCTTTGCATACCCCTATTCCCTACCCTGCCATGGAAAATCTCTGATTGACCATGGGTCAGCCATGATGTCCAAGCCTAACCTACCTCACAGAGTTGTTGTGTGAGGGTAAACTGGAGTAGAGAAGAACATTGGTATAAGCTGCTTTGGGTTCCCATTAGGGAGAGAAGCAGAATATAAATATCTAAAATAAATTTTAAAATGAGTTTGCAGCCCCTCTCCTGTTGTTGGACTTCACATGTGAGAAACAGAAAGTGAGTTCAAAATAATCAGGTTTCTGAATTGATTATGGGTCCACGGAGGGAGCTCATCCATAGTCTTCCTGTGTTTACCACACACAACCAATTTGGATCTATATAAAGGTTTGAAGGGGTTTGTTCACCACACCAAAGACTCTTTGTGCTCCAGACAGGTCAGCTCTTTGTACTCCAGACAGACCGTTGTCTTCCCTTTGTTTATGCCACCACCTTATTCCTGGCAAGGCTGTTAAGCTAGCAGCCATTTGACAGATCCCACTTTATATCTGGTCACCTTAGTCTACGCTTAGGAAATATGAGCTAGCTTACATTTTGACAGCTACTTGCATTACTGTTGTCTCATGGCTGCAAAGCAAAGAGGTGACAGAATAAAACCCCGTGACCTGACAAGCAGCGTTTTAGTGGGGTCAGCACTGACTAAGCATGACAGGAGTCCTTTATTTACAACACAGGCTGATTTTATGGAGTAGGAGGAAGAAGAAAAACACTGAGTATAGTGCGCATTGCAAAGGAACAAGCCTCCTATAAGCAGCTAGGAATGGAAAGCAAGCCAAGGGACTGAGGAATAAAAACACCCACAAACCTTTCAACACTGGAAAAAAGTAGGTACATTTGTGCTAAGGGAGCAAGGGAATTTTAAAAGCTGCCATCTCATGCCTAGGGATGCCCGCCTTCAGGTGGGAATTGGGGATCCCCTGGAATTGCAGCTCATCTCCAGACTGCAGAGATCAGTTTCCTTGGATAAAATGGCTGCTTTGGAGGGTGGATTCTATGGCATTGTACCCTACTGAAGTCCCTGTCCTCCACAGCCCTAAATCTCCAGGAGTTTCCCAACATAGATCTGGTAACTCTACCTGTCCACCCCCCACTGGTGGCCAAGGGGGACCCGACAACCCTACTCATGCCCCTCCTCCTCCATTCCAAAATGTACTTTGTTCGTGCTGCCCCACTCCGCTCCACTGCATCCAGACATTTCTGGCATCTGAAATTATCCTGGATATAAAGCAATGGATACTTCATGCCCAGCCCAGACATTTCTGCATATTCATCAGCAATGAGATGAAGAGGTTTAGCAATTCTACCTATACAACCGAGGGAAATCAGTAATAAGGACTTTGCCCTCTGCTTAGGGAATGGAGATTGTTGAGTTTTGCCATGTTACCATGGGGGCCATTTTCCATTGCAGAGATGCAAGGCAATCAGACCAGAAGAATGTTAAATTTACAGCATTATGTCACATCCAGGTGTGTTTTTTTTTTTTTTTAAAAAGCCAAGTCTTAGCTAAGTGAATGTTAACAGTGAACAAGATATAACATTTAACACTGAAAGATTTATCTTTGTCAAATTTGCAGCTTCATATATTTAAAATGATTCTGCTACTGGAGCCGCACAGGTTGTAAATTTCTAAACATACTGCTAAACCAAATGCCCAGTCAACCCTGTTCCAAACTACCATCTTTGCCACTGGAAATCTAGCTTGTAGCTTGACCATTGGAACAAGAGGTGTGTGATAACTGTGGGGGAGGGAGCATTAAAAATGCCTTCAGGATTGGTAAAGTACTGAGGAGCAGATATCTGTGCCCCTTCTAGGAGAGAGGAAAGCCACAAGGTTTTGTAGGATGAGGGCCCTTCTGGGTGCTAGCCAAGGAGTCAAGGGAGAAGAAGGAAGAGGGGAGACGGTGGCGCAGGGAAAGTATTTTTAGCAGAGGTCATTTCGGGGGGATCCCATACTTTCATTAAAGATGCCCGTATCCAGTGCTGCTTGAAATATTTATGGACACTTGCTTTTTCATACCATAAGAATGCATGCCATCCTAACTGAAGGTAGTGACCTTCCAGTTTCAGTGTTCTCTTATCTTCCAACGTGACCCAATCTTTAATCCACATCAATGCAACTGCTTTATAATGAAGGTTCCAATTAGGTAGGCCAAAGCACCCCCTTTCTTTAGTATCTTGAAGAGCTTTCAGTCTTATTCTGGGTCTCTTGTCTTGCCAAATAAATTTTGATAACGCTTGCTCCAGTTCCTTGAAGATTTTTTGGTTTTGAATAATGGGAATTGATTGGAATAAAAATAGCCATTTTGGAAGTATATTCATTTTAACTGTTGCAATGCGGCCCATCAAAGATATCTGTCTTTCCATTTCTCTAGATCCTGTTTTGTTTTCCTGAACAATTCTTTATAATTATTCTCTATTTGCTGCATTTGTTTGTCATTGCAATTCCTAGGTATTTTATTTTCTTCTGTAGTTGGAAAACTGATGTTTCTTGTAGTTGAGTTGTCCTCTCCTCTTCCATATTTTTGGTCATTATCTTAGTTTTATTGATATTAATTCTCAAACCAGCTACAAGTCCATAGTCTCCAAGTTCTTGTTTCAAAGAGTTGATTCCAGTGGGTTCTCCAATATAAATACTAGGTCATCTGCAAATGCCAACAGTTTATATTCTTCTCCTTTTAGTTTCAGGTCCATAATCTCCTTCTTTTCTCTTACTGAGTCGTTTAGTATTTCCAATACAAATATAAACAACAAAGGTGATAAAGGGCATCCCTGTCTTGTCCCTTCTTGGATTTCAATGTATTTTGTCTGCTCCCCATTAATCGTTACCACCGCCTTTTGTTTAGTATAAATTGCCTGAATCATCTTCACATTCAGGCAAGGATGGGTGATTTCTAACCACCTCTGCATACTGATGCAAAAATGCTCTCTTTCTTAAAAGGATGCTGTGATGGACAGGAGGCTGTCCTGCCCCTGGAGGAAAAAACAGCCACTCAGCCGAGCCTATGGAAGAGTGGCTCCAGCATCCGATCATCTTTCAGAGGGAGTTCAGATTTGCCTCAGGGAGAGAGCAGTGATAGCTCAGGTCTGGCTCAGCAACAGAGCAGGCAGTTTAAAGGGTAGCTCTGCCTGGCAGAAAGGCAGAGTGGTTTAACTCTCCCTCTGGGAGAGAATTGAGTACTCAATCCCGATTGTTAGGCCTGTCTCTGGTAATGAGCAGACCTTGTACCATTCAATGGGAAAGGGCAGACTAGTGTGGGTGGAATCCTCTGTGTGTGAGAGGATCCAGCCTACTGGCTGGTCAATAAAAGCCTGTTTGTACATGTACGCAGTAAAGACATTCAAATCACGCTCTGAAGCCATAACTAGCTTGAGCTTATGTGTGTCAGAGAGGTTTCTCCTCTGACTATCTGGAGAACTGTGCTGCTCATCTGTTCCTAGAAACCAACCTGCAAATGAATAAATTTTCCTTGTTATTTGTGTACAACCTCCACCTCAATGATCTCTACTTGCTCACCGCAAAACTTACCACACAGCAGCAAACCCAAAGCCTTTACACTTGCTAATTTAAGAACAACTGGGAATCAAGGGGAAGGTTTACCATTCTAAACATAACCTGGGCCCCAGTCACACGGGCTGGATAATCCACAGGGGAATGGAGGCTTTTAGCTGCGGAGAAAAAAGAAGTGTGGTAGCGCAGTCTCACATTCCCCCGCGGATTTGTCCTCCAGCCATCAGCAGCCGATCAGACCAGCGAGGCAACACAGCAGAAACACAGCAGGACCACGTTTGTGCGCATGCGCCCAATGCGGACGTCTGCTGGATGTGACAGGCTACCAGTGCGTCTCCGATCAGACGCCCGCCCACGCTGCGCATTTACTGGAAGATAGTACTTCGAAGCAGGTAGTTTTTAACTCCGGGTTTTCCATGGGAAGCCACGGGTTGGCCGCGGGTGCGTTCCACTTGCCAGATGTGGCGGTGTGATCATGCCCGAATAATCCACCCACCACCCGTGGCTCTCCCGCAGCTACTTCCGTGTGTGAACGGGGCCCTGGTTCCTCAAAAATCATAGGAGGCTGTGTGAATCCCCTCAGTTGGCAGATCAGTTGGCTTATCGTGGATGCTTCTGGAGTTGGCATAATGCTTTCAGAGAGTCACTTGCTGATTTGGGAGTAGCCATGTGAACTATCAGAGCACATGTGTAGCTGGTGTGAGGCTAGGGTTGACTTTAATGCATGGGTGTCAAACCTAAGGCCCATGGGCCAGAAACAGCCCACCCAGGGCTTTAATCAGGCCTGTGGCTCTCTTCTCCACCCCACCCCCTCCCCTGCCTGTCCTCACCCTTCTGAGGGAGATCGGGGCTGCTGAAGTCCCCAGATGGCTGGACCTCATCTTCTCAGTTTCTCCTCCAGCAGGAAGCTCCTCTGGGCTAAAGCACAAAAAAAGTTGCAAAGAAAATGTGGAATGGATTTTCCTTTAAGGTCTCTAGGCCCAGATAGACTACTCTTGGACTGGAATGGCAGTCCTCAGAGTGCCCCCCCATGTCCCTGCCCTCTTAGACTCCTGCCAGTTGCTAGCTCCTGGCTAGCAACTCTAGTCTATCAAGACCAATATTGTCTACTCTGACCAGTAGCAGCTCTCCAGGGTCACAGGTGGAGGAGTTTCATACCACCTACTAATTGTTCCTGGGGATTGAACCTGGGCAGCTGGGGATTGAACCTGGGAGTTTCTGCATGCAAAGCAGAGACTCTTCCACTGAACAATGCCCCCCCCCCCCCCCAATCTCATCAGATCAGATGGTCTTAGTCAAGTCACTTTCTCTCAGCTCTTCATCTGTCTGGGATCATTGGGTAGTTACATTATCCAGTCACCTTAAAGGGCACGTCGGCTGATCTTTCAGTCCATACCTTTGGTGCAGGGTGCCAAACTGATGTTCCTCAGATCACCCATTCAAGGTTCTCTGTGGGGCTGGCCCTGACAAAGGGCCTGATCTTTGAGATTATCCAAAGAAACTGGTTAACACAAGTGTCCATTTTCCTTTTAGTCCTTTATCATCACTACTTCAATACAGTATTAATAAGCTGCCAGGGGAGGACCTCCTATCAAGCTGCTGAGGGCGGGGGGATTCTGTGCTAAAAATATTTGGAGATTGATGTGCTACATCCACATGACATCCTCCATAATTTATCATTTCAGTTCCCACTTCTTGTACTTTCCATGTTTTATTTTCAAATGATGCCTTTGCTACCTTGCTAGTGTGTTCTGTACTGGATATAGCTGAATAGTATTTAGATCAGAGGAGATTGTTTCCATTATTATCTTTCTTGCCATATAAAGGTACCAACATCTGTTCTCCTAATTCTGCTCAGTATGATTATGACATGTTCATCTGGATTAATAACAATTTGCTGTACATGAAAAAAAATCTCCCATGGGTCTCTGGCTTTGTCAGAGTCTGCCCTTATCAGGAGGTGCATCATTGGCTGTGTTCTGGAAATAGCCACGTTCAAAGTAAGCATTTTTAGAAAGTTAATCTTTGGAGTTCATTCAACCCTTTAAGCTTTGAAAAATTTGGAACAAATATGGAGTTGTTTGTCTGACAAAAAGCTTTCTACAGATTAAGATGTTCTGAAACCTCAAAGATGTTTGGATTAATTACTAACCTTTTGATATATTTGGAAACCCAAATGCTACAACACCAGTCTGAATCCCCCGTAGACCAGTAGTCTTCAACTCATTCAAATAAAAGATTGAGCTGGGTGGGGGGAGAGTGCTTTTCATGCAAGGTTTCATCAGTTGTGGAAAACACCCCCTTTGAGGTTGTCTGGGAGTGGAGAGGGCTGCAAAAAGGACTGAAAGTGTTCACCTATTCAAGGAGAGCTCAGGAGACAGAACTCTTGCTCTCAATTTATCTTCAGGATTTCATGAACTTCCCAGGAAGAAAAGCCCCTGTTTCAAGAGAAACAAAAAGCAACACCCAAAAAAGTGGTACTGAAACAGCCCCCCCCCCTCAAAAGTGAGGGGGGGACATCTCCCCAGAAGACCACTTCTGCAACAAAACTTGCACAAACAGTCATTGCATCCCTGCTTAATTCTGAACTAAACTGTGGTTGCTGTGATGTAAACTGAGTTGTACACTTCAAAATCCCTTGACGTCAATGTGCTTAGAAGGGTTTAATCAGGGCTTCTTCTTCTTCTTTTTTTGGAAAAAGAGGTGCTGGAACTCTCAAGAAGGAAATGAAGTTTTCCATTTGTATACTAAAAACTCGTGAACTTTTAAACATTTTTAAAAGAATTTTGTCAAAGAGGTTCCAGAACTCCATTCCGGCGCATTCCCCCAGAAAAAAAGCCCTGTCATACTGTTAAGAACATAAGAACATAAGAGAAGCTAATGCGGGATCAGGCCAATGGCCCACCCAGTCCAACACTCTGTGTCACACAGTGGCCAAAAATACTGGGTGCCATCAGGAAGTCTACCAGTGGGGCCAGGACACTAGAAACCCTCCCACTGCACCAAGAATACAGAGCATCACTTGCCCCAGGCTGAGAGTTCCTATCTATACCTTATGGCTAATAGCCACTGATTAGGATTGCACTGTTCACTTCCTCCCTTATAAATGAGGAAACTGGCTGAGACCCAGCTCCAAGAGGCCCATACAGGGCTGGCTCCAGCTTATTCTGCACCCTAGGCGAGGATCCCTTCTGGCGCCCCCCCCCCTGTACGCCCACCAATTTTCAAAAACAAATGCATTTTAGGAAGAATGAAAAACACAAATAATCAAGAAACTTCCAGAGTACAGGGCCGGGTTCAGTTTGGCGCCCCTAAGGGCCGTCCCGCTCTAGGCAATGGCCTAGTTTGCCTAGTGAGTGAGCCGGCCCTGGGCCCATAGATACTTTGCTTTACATGGGAGCCGCACTGATGGCCCGCAAGTACATATTCATATCCGCAGTGCAAAGAGTGATTCAAGCGATTGTAGTTATAGCCAGCAGCAGCTCCATAAATATGCCCTAATGTTTTCTAAATAACCACAAAAACCACAATAAGCAGGCCATAGGGCAATCTGGGCTCTGCTGCACATCATCTGAACACCTGAAACTAGATTCAGATTCAGATGCAGCAATTTGCTTTTTCCATGGTACTAGAATACCTTGGGCTGAAAGAAAAGAAAGATGTGCTCTGCTTCAGTATGCTTGTTTGTTTCATTCTAAGAGTTTAAAAAAGGGACTCCAGATTGGCCCAGAATTATTCATTGATACAACTGAACTATGAAGGAATTACCTTTTCTATACAAAGAAGGGGTAAATAAATCATAAGCGTACCAATGCCAATTACTACAGGAATTTGTCTCTCTTGGTGGCTTTCAGGATAGAACTATACAGCAGCTTTGCACCTACACAGTAGCTGTTTGGTCACTGCAGCCTGAAGTCCTAAATAAATAATCTAATTCATAGGAGAAGAGGCAGTATGCACCAGGGTCATGGTCATTTGGGTCATTGAACTGACTGACTTGTATGAGCATGGAACTGCTTGCTGTTTGCTGCTTCTTTGTGCTTGCATTCCTTAAATGAAGAACATCAAATAGATTGCATTGCCTGCTTTTGAATCTATTATTTATTTATTTTTAATTTATGCTGCCTTTCTACCCAATCAGGGACCACACATGTTCAGTCAGTAGTATCTGCTTGTGAAGTGACTGCAAGATTAGCTAGAATCAGGCAGACACCAAATGGACACAGATATACCTAAGTAGTAAGTCTTCAAAACTTTTTTTCCTTTTCATTCTGTGCCTTTAAAAATGGAGGAGGTGGTGGAGAGGTTGGATCCAGCCAGCTTTTTCAATGAAGTTCACCCAATCTCAGCCCCCGTTACTGCAGCCCCTGTTGCACGTGCCTTTCTTCCATGCAGGTTCCATGTTCTCCAGCATGGCTTATTTTGGAGGTCAAAGAGGAATGTCTTCTCCTCCCATTTTTACCAAGAGGAAAACTGGTTGGGCCCAACTCACTGTATGGAAACTTCAGCCAGGTTGTTAACCAGGGCCTACTGCTTTGGCTGTATTATCCTGGTTCTTAAGGATCTTCCATGGCTTCCACTTGATTCCTAGTGACATTTCAAAGTTCTGATTTTACCTGATAAGTGCTGGGGTCAGGGTATCTGACAAATCACCTCCTATATGAATCTGTCCATCAACTGGCATATCTGGAAGCCCCTCCCTTCAGAGATTAGACTGAACTGCAAACTGGGAAGGCTTTTTCTGTGGTCGCATTTTACCATTGCCAAAAAATTTCCCTGGCATCACAGTTAATCATTATTTCAGTATAGACTGGTTTCTTGTGCCTTTTGGGACTGATTAATATCAATGCATCTTGTCACGGGACCCCTGCACGTTGCAGCAGATTCTTGGATGTGTTCTGCAGAACACTGTCAATTCACATGGAACAGTGGTGGCCTATTGAGGTCTATCATCATCTTGTCTTAAATAAGTACATCCTAAAACATGTCAAGGATCCTTCGACAACTCCATATTGTGGGGGCCAATCAGTAGCAGGAGAGTCTTTCCTGGAATCTTGCTGATCATTACTGATCTTTGAGGAACCTTTTAGAAGTTGCCAGTGAACTCAATGAACACAGCATAAAATCCACAACTATAAAGCCTATTGTGCTGGTTTTCATTTGTGTGTGTGTGTGTGTGTTAGTGCCGTCAAGTTGTGCTTGACTTATGGCAACCCTATGAATTTATAACCTCCAAAATGTTCTAGCATTAACAGCTTTGTTCAGGACTTGCAAACTGAGGGCCGCAGCTTCCTGGACTGAGTCAATCCATCTCAGTATTTTAAGTTTAAATATTCAAAAATGAGCACCAACATAATATCTTTGTAGAAACACATGATTAATGAGGTCCTCCTGGCACCAAATCTATTTTGTTTATGCACCCAATGCAAACTTCTTTTTTGCACAAGATTTTGGTTGATCCCAATTTTTATGGCTGTTCCCCATTAGCTATTATGTTATCTATTATTACTGCTGGTTTTATTTTTGTTGTTATCTTATACTAGGAATAAGGCCTGTTGTGGAAATAAATACAATAAGCTCTAGAAAGAGGCTCTGGGTGGGTAACCTCAGCAGGTTATAATGACACAGAGCTTACCATTTCCTCCAGGGGAACTGATCTCTGCCATCTGAAGAGCAGTTGTAATTCTGAGTGATCACCAGCCCTCCCCTGGAGATTGCCAACAATAGTTCCCCAGGAGGGAATGGCTGGTTTTGAGGGTAGAGTCTATGGCATTGTACCTGTCTGAGGTCCCCCCCTGCCTCAAACTTCACCTTCCCCAGACTCCATCCCTCAAATCTCCAGGAATTTTCCAACCAGGAGTTGGCAACCCTATCTCCTTCCCAGCCAATCATCAACCTATCTTTATTTGCCCCTCTGACTTCAGCTTTCCATCTCCCCTCCCACAGTCTCTACCCTGCTCTGAAGCCCTGACTGCTACATCACACTGGCTGTCATAGGGGGGCCATCTCAGCAGGGTATAAGGACACAGAGTCCACCATTTTCTCAAGGGGAACTGATCTCTGCCATCCAGAGAGCAGTTGTAATTCTGAGTGATCTCCATCCCTCACCTGGAGATTGGCAACAATGGTTCCTCAGGAGGAACAATACAGTCTTTCTTTGCAATGGGGACCAAAGCAGCTTACATCATTCTCCTCTTCCCCTTTTGACTTGCACAACAACCCTGTGAGGTAGGTTAGGCTGAAAGTCTGGGACTGGTAGGTTTCCCAAGTCCCCCCAGGGGGCGGGGAAAACCCTGCCCCAGAGGCCTGTTTCCCACCACCACCGGATCGGGCCCCGGGGGGAACTCCTCCTCGATGTGCGCGTCACCCGGAAGTGACGCGGCCACGCTGGGCACGCTGGGTGCGGGGCCATGGCCATCCAAGGGAAAACTCTATGGTTTTCCCTTGTATGGCTGTGGCCCTGCCCCCAGCGTGCCTGGCGTCGTCACATCACTTCCGGGTGACGTGCATGCGGCGCGCGCGCACGTAACTGACGCCGGCTGGGAGCCCCCCGCTCCCAGTGAAAATCGACTTGGCAACCCTAGTGACTGGTCTGAAATCACCCACTCAGCTTCCACAGCAAGAACCTGAGTCTGGCAGACCCTGCTCTGAAGCACTAACTGATATGCCACACTGGCTGTGGTATCGTATGGTATCACAACTGAACTCCAGACAACAGATCTCTCTCTCCCCCTGGAGAAAATAACTGCTTTGGAGGGTGGCCTCTATGGCATTCTGTTCAGCTGAGGCCAGTCCCCTCCATAAACTCTGGCTTCTTTAGACTCCACCACAAAATTTTCCAACCTTGAGCTGGCAACTCTAGTCAGGACTGGCCCCAATGAGTTTTCTCCCAAAGGCCAAAATAGGCATAGAAAGGATCTCCTTCCCCTGCCTTTTACTGACAGAACCAAGTTTGGTTGCCTAGCAACATTGTAGGAAGCACTACATACATTTTGAACACCACACTACAGTGATTCAGAAGCGCAACAAAGGGGTTAAAATGGAAGAAAGCAGTTTCCCTCAAAAAATGGCTCAGACCCACTTTGCCAATGGGATACAAGCAGCTTTATATGAACAGGTAAATAAAATCTATTAGCAGCTGGTTGCAAAAACATTTGCATCTGAACTACAAAAAGGCTGTCTGAGGCCCTGTTCACACGAGGGGTTTTGGGCCGGGAGCAGGATGGATCGGGGGCGGAGCAAACGGGCGCGATCCCATGGCAACATCTGGGAATCGTTGCCTCCCACCCAAAAACCCACACTAAAAAAGAACCACCTACCTAGGTGGTTCTTCGGAGAAGAGCGCCGCAAGCCGGCCGTGGGATCGCCGGCGCATCCCGGCCCCCAGCCGTACTGCGCATGCTCGAGCATGCGCAGTTCGGCAGCCTCCCCCCTCCCATTCATCTCTTTCTCCCCAGCATCTGATCGTGCCGGGGAGCGACGCGCTGCGGCTCTGGGGATCCGTGGGATCCCGCCGCGGCGTCTCAACTTTGGTGCGGCTTTTAGAAGCCGCACTTTCCCCAGTGTTTTCCCTGCCGTGTGGCAGGGGCCTGAAAGCGGCAAGAATGTGACTGGCTCATAGTCATGAAGGAAACTTCACAGCAGGGTATAAGTTTGAACCTAGGTCTCTCAGATCCTAATTCAACACCCTAACAGCTACATTAATCTGGTTGATAATAAACCAGATTGTCATAATAAACAACAACAACAACATGTCTGAGAATACAGTCTCACAATGGTAGTCTCACTGGGTAGATAGTTTTTTTAATGGTTAAACTAAATGTTGAAAAAGTTCTTTACCTATCAGGGCTTTCTTTTAAGTACTCATACAAACATAATGGATAGCAAGTAATAGTGTTCCCAGACTGGGAAAAATATTACTCTGTGAGCTGCCACTGAAATATATCTGCAGACTTTATACTCACCCATAAAATACTGACCATATAAATCTTAAATGGAGGAGATGACTGTAAATTGCATGGGAGGGAGAACAATGACACCACAATAGACATGCACCTGATCCAAAAGTCACAACAATGCTGCTAAGCCACTGTGGAGAATGTTCCAGAACTGGTTCCATTTGATTGATAAGGTGCAATATTTCAGACCTCCACTGGACCAGTGGCTGATTAAGTGAGGAATAAACATCAACATTTTTCATTCTGAGAAGATTTGTAGAAAAGCATAAACCTTTTGGTCATCTCAGGGCAAAGAGCTAAGCATTCCGGGAATACAGGAGGCCAAGAAAACAAAACAGTGGCTTTAAATTTTAAGCACAAGGTACTTGAGGTCCTTACAGGTCACTAAAGCCCAATGAATTCCCTCCGTCTGTCTGATGTGCATGAGTCATAGGTGTGCATAAGGATACTTTGGAAGAGTTATGCTCGCGCTATCTTTGTGTTGCCAGTCTTTGAAAGCATCACATCATTTAAGTCTTCTATAAATAACCAACATTAATTTGCCTTTGTTGGGTAATAGGTCAATAATAATCTTTTCAAGCAAAAAAAGTTGTTTTGGGCCAGTGAACGGCACTGAGTCAGAGGCTGAGTCTTTAAAAATCGATGAGTGGAACCTGGGGGGAAAAGAACAGTGAACTGGAAAGCTCAAGACATGTCATGAATAGGGAGTGGGTTATAGAGCGAGCAAGCAAGCATCTCAATGTTTATATTTGCTTATTTCTAAAAATAGCAATTGGAGACTGGCTTACCCATTGAAGTACATGATGATCTCTCGTCTCAGGCTTATTTCGCTCTAAGAGTTGAATGGAATGCACTCCACATAGAAACATTGCATTTACTGTTATTATTTACTACATGCAGTACATTTTCCTCCTGCCTCCTTCCAAGGAGTTCAGGGTAGTGTACATTGGCCTCCCCTCTTCCATTTTAGCTCACAACAACCTTGTAAAGAGGGTTAGACAGAGAGCGTGACTGGCTCAAGCTCACCTTGCAAGCTTCATGGCAGAATGGGTGTTTACATCCTGGAAGTCCTGCATGTGGTGGAAGATCTGGGCAGGTCTCCATTTGAGGCTAAAGCTATGATGATGTGTTGGTGAACCAGCCCTTTTATGTAGGAAGCTTTTTTATACTGAATCAGAGCATTGGCCCATCTTGCTCAGTATTGTCAATGCTGGTTCTCTGACATCTCTGAGTAGAAAAAAGGTCTTTCCCAACAGACACAATGACTTTCCTCTTTAGAGGCCTCACAAACATCTTTGTCTTGTGTCTATAGATCTTGCTGTTTAACCTTCCTTTCCTTGGTCCGGTATTCACTTATTGGTGATCTTACGTGTACCTCAATATTCTTTGACCTCTGAAGAAGGCCCCAATAGGGCAGAAATGCGACCAGGCATGTGTATTGGCCCTTGTGTCTAGGCCACTAATACTTTTTAACGAGGCTTTCATTAGGCCCTTATATGTTTTTAACTGTCTTTCTAATAAATACATGTGGTTAGGAGGGTGGGGAAATTGAATAAAATAAATACAAAATAAATAAAATAATATTGGCCCTTTATCAAGACTTTTTTCTTACCCTTGTGGTTCTTGATTCGTTTTTGGGTCAAGTTTGTTTTCCCCCCTTGTGTCTTACTGAATTTTGCCTTGACCTGTGAAATTCTGTAGTTCTATGCTCAATGTGTTTATAGACTTGATTGGTGATTATGTAACCAAACTGAACTGTATGTATGATATAGAATTTATTTGTATTGTTCAGCTACATGTATGTGTGTGTGTATGCACAAGACAGTATGCAGAAACAAAACAATGTTACCAGTTTCCTGCATGGATGTTTTTCTTGGTTGTCTTAATCTTGTTGAGGGGGGGAGAAAGTTGCACGGTTCTTCTGTGTACTATTCCAAGTTGCCTCCCCCACTGAGGCAGACGATATTTTATTATTCATGACCAATTTTTTTAAAAAGCACACACAGAAATCCTAAACCTGATCCTGATTTAAAGTTCTCACATTCTAATACTTTGCATTTTCGAAACGCTTGTCACCAGGAAAAACCTTAAAATGCTTAGGAATACCCTGGGATAAATGCCAGCATCAAAAGGATGCTTCAGACAGTGCCTTAGAGATTCAGGATGAAATTTTTAGCTATCAGTTTCAGTTGAGCAAGGATTTCATACTCAAAACATAAAATATGAAATGCAAATGGAGGAGGTGACAAATTTAAGAATCATAAGAGTGCTTACTGAATATAAGCTGACATCTAGTAATATGAGAGAGTAGTCTGAAGTCCCACTCTGAAAGAAAACAAACTGTTCTTGTGTTTTTAATATAACAGCAAAGATTACAACCTCATTCCCTGAGGCTCTGTTAGATACAGAGGGGTACATTCTGACCTGAATTCATAAGTATAGTGACATTATTGAGAGTCCGTAAGGAAAGTATTTGCAGTCTATACTATCACACATGCTGAATAATGCACTTTCAATCCACTTTGTAACTGGATTTTACTGTGGGAAACAACAAAATCCAGTTGCAAATGATTGCTAAAGTGCTTTGAATGTACTTTACTCACAAATTTGCAAATTTTAATCTCATTTTCTAATTGAGGTTCTCAAAGCAGTTTTGAGACTTCTCATGGTTTAATGAAAACCAAAAGATTACACTCTCATCATTAATTCAAATATTACAGTGTGTAATAATTAACCACCTGACCTGGATAGCCCAGGCCAGCCCGATCTCATCAGCTCTCAGAAGCTAAGCAGGGTCGGCTATGACTAGTATTTGGATGGGAGACCTCCAAGGAATTCCAGAGACACAGTGTGGAGGCAGGCCATGGCAAACCACCTCTGAATGTCTCTTGCTTTGAAAACCCCATGGGGTCAACGTAAGTCAGCTGTGACTTGATGGGACTTTCTACTTCCAATGATTAACTATGTAAATGTGACAAGAATAAGTATGCTTTAACACACCGAGGTAAGGAGAAGGCATTCTTAGATTGAAACAACAGAAATATCAGGAATGGTTTGGGCTCTTTGACATATTAAAGACCTGGTGTGTTTCTAAAAATGGTGTGTTTGCCTCTGTTTGAACCCTTGGATATATTGTGTGTGAAGGTCTTCCTCTCCTGCTTACATCTTTAGGATATAAATAGGGATAAGTGATGTGCAAAGCATATCACTTGCTACAAGGTATGGCAATGCACAACTGTGCTATGCTCCCTAGTACACAATCAGATTATGCCATAGAAGGTTTTATTCTGGGAAGCGCTAGGCACAACCGGATCTTGCGGCAATGATGGGATTTGGGTTCACAACAGAACACAGCCCATTGTGTTACTACTGTGAATCCATGCCTTTATAGGTATAAGGAGTTGTCAGAAAAAGTAGGTCAGGAGTATCAAGCAATTTTGAAAGTCTACCTTCAATTTTCTGGTTGGGTTCCTTCTTAGTTTTATTTTTTAGATGCCAGGAATCCAACAAGACTGAGCAATAGCCGCTGTATTGAATGCAGTCCTGTGGTTACTTGACAAGGAAAATCCTATCATTTCCAAGCTGCTTACAAGTCATTGGATTCATGAATGGAGTCATTGACAGATATTGGTAGAAGTTATAGCTTACTGAAAGAGATGACATACTTTGCTCAACAAAAAGCTACTGGTAAGATGGGCAGGTAAATAGGCAGGGCTTGGGTGCTGTTCCTCTCAAAAACAGTTCAAAGTAAAAAGATGTATCTATTGTGGTATTCATGACTATAAGCATCTCCACTAGTGCACTCTAAGAGCAGCAGACTCTAATCTGGAGAACCGGGTTTGATTCTCCACTCCTCCACATTAAGCCAGCTGGGTGACTTTGGGTCAGTCACAGTTCTCCCAGAGCTGTTCTCTCAAGAGCAGTTCTTTCAGAGCTCTCTCAGCCCCTACCTACCTCACAGGGTGTCCTGTTGTGGGGAGAGGAAGGGAGGGTGATTGGAAGCCATTCCAAGACTCCTTCAGATACTAAAGAGCAGGGTATAAAACCAACTCTTCATCTTCTTCTTCTTCCAAGATTTCAAACTGTCAATGTGTATACTTTTCAGACCAAGTTCTCAATTACTCTTCCTCTCTTTTTTTGGCCATCAAGTCACAGTTGATTTATACTAACCCCGTGGGGTTTTCAAGGCAAGAGATACGCAGTGGCGGTTTGCCACTGCTTGTCTCTGTGTAGCAACCCTGGACTTCCTTGGTGGTCTCCCATCCAAATTGTAACCAGGGCTGACACTGCTTAGCTTCTGAGATCTGGTGATATTGGGCTACCCTGGGCTATCCAGGTCAGGGTAAATTATACTATTACGCTGACATGAATGAACTTCTTAGTTTGCTTTAGTCTCCTTGTCTCCAGTGAATACTGTAAGCAGCAAAATAAACTTCAGAAGTAGTAGATCAACATAGGATGAGATGTCGTGGTCAATAATAAATTTGTCCTGTGAAGAGTTGTCTATTTAAGGAATATAACTTAGACTTACATCTGAATATCCAGCCACAGGTACAGGGGAGGGTGTGACTAGTGAAACCCAATATTCTCATTTGGCGTGACCGATTTCATTTTGTGTGTGTGTGTGTGTGTGTGTGTGTGTGTGTGTGTGTGTGTGTGTGAATAAAAAGGAGGTGTTATAAAAAAGACCTCTGATTGCAACCTTGGAGAACTGCTAGCACACAACACTAGTAAACTGGACTAATGATTTTATTAGGGTTACCTTCCTCCAGGTAGGCCTGGAGGTCTCCTAGAATTACAAATTATCTCAGACTAGGGAGATCAGATCAGCTCCACAGGAGGAAATGGTGTCTTTTGAGAGCAGACTCTATGGTCTACTCTGTGGTATATAATAAAGTCTAGAAGATATGGAAGTCCCAGGTTGGATGTTTTAGGACCTCCACTTATTCTATGGTATACCATAGAGACACGGAGAAACCAACTGACCACTGTCCGTAAAGACACTAAAGGCTAGAGACCCATTTGGGATTGAGAGAAGGAAAGGACTCCTGCTGGCTAGCATCCTCCTATGGGTCTTCAGAGTACATTTCTCATCTTAAAACTTTAAAATCCCTGAAACAGATTTTTTAGGTTCATTGGAACATACCTGGATAGCAGCCAGGTATACCAGTACATATACTTAGAAACAAAGGGTTATTGTGACATAAAAATATAAATATAGAAGCCTGCAAGAAATACAAGGTGGGAGGGAAAAGGTATGTGTGTGGGGATGTGTGTGTGAAGCAGGTTTGGTTGAAGGAAGTGACCTCATACGAGGAGGAAGAATTGGAGATGTCAACATTGTACCTGGATGACAGCATACAATGTGACATCATGGGACGTAATATCACATTCCAGTGAGCACCCTCCCCTCCACAAACTCCACTGTCCCTAGGTACCAGCCCCAAATCCTCAGGAATTTTCCAAGCCAGTGTAAGCAACTCTACATCTGACTCAGAAGAAGGTGGCTTCCTATGGTGGTGGAAAGAGCCATCAAGTTACAGCTGACTTATGGCAACCCTGGTTTTCAAGGCAAAATATTTTCACAGGTGTTGGCCATTGCCTGCATCTGTGTAGCAACCCTGGACTTCCCTGGTGGTCTCCCATCCATATACTTCCCAGGGCTGACCCTGTTTTGCCTCTGAGATCTGATGAGACTGGGGTAGCCTGGGCCATCCAAGTCAGGGCTTCATACGTTCATGTTAGAACTCTAAAATATGCTGTGAGAAACCTAACACAATATTTGGCTCAGATGGGACATAACACCATGGGGCTGTATTCTAATAGCTGTAGCCTTCATTGTTTGTGTTCAGACGTTTGCCCCATTACAGAGCTTGTAGTCTGTTGCTGGGCAGACTAGACCCTTCTATTCTGAAAGAGAAAGCAGAGCAGGGAGAGAAGAAAAATGAAAGAGAACATAGACCGGGGACTCTAAGAAAGGTAAAAGAACAAAACCTTGTATTGTAAAACCTGGCTTGTGTCATCTCCTTGCCTGTACCAAGTTATAAAACATGGTTTATTTTACAGTAGTCTGCGAGACCACGATTTAGCTCACTGACACTCATTTGTCCCTATTGCTTTGGGTCCCCCCCTCCCTTTTCTACATGTGTTTTGCTTCCTCTGGGACTACTAGAGAGAGCAAAACACATTTGGGGTGGGGGGAACCCTGAAGCAATAGGGACAATCGAGTGACAAAAATGACAGTGCGGAAGTGGCCGGGGCCTTTTTGTGGCATACTCCCCATTACTGTGTACCAGCACCTTTTCTGGGAGCTGTCCAAAGTCCTGAGGGCCTCATTGGTAGAAATCAGTGCGATCTTATATATGAGTACTGGCAACTTTTTTTTTTGTTCCAAAAAAGCATTTCAAACAATCATTCAAATCTTGGTTTGCATCAATAAATGGTATTTGCACTGCTTTTGGTCTTCCCCCTTCCTCCCGTGCTGAGCCCCATCCAGTATCTTGGCCTGCCCTGCAATAAGGCAACACTGAGGAAAAAGAATGGAGCCCGAATTCAGCCAGGATATCCATGTTAAGATTGCCAAATTCCAGGCGGGGCCTGGAGATCTCCCAGAACTATGGGCTGGGGAAAGTGGTCACTTTGGAGGGCAGACTCTATGGCATTGTACCCCACTGAGGTCCCTCACCTTCCTAATCGCCACTGTCCCAAGGAGCTGGCAACCCTAGTTTGTACATCACATAAAACCCTAGTTAGGAGAAATTGTGGGTTAATAAGGCAATTCCAAACTGTGGTTTCAGATCCTGCTTGGACACATAACACTAAATAACCATAGTTAGTGGACTGGACTGCATCTGGAGGATCTTGTTAATCATAGCTTAATTAAATTTTATGCAACATCTTAACAAAGGCCAGTGAGCTATTTCCAGATGTGGGCTTCTACATATTATTTTTTAAAATCTAGATCCCTCTAAGTTTTTGCTTTTTTTCCTTTAAAGACAGGAACAGAGTGCCTGAAAGATATACCCTTGAAATTGTGACTGTGGCCAACTAAACTGAAATACATTCTGTTGTGTCAGCACCGACATCTCCAAACATAGATCACACAGTGGCTTCTAGAGAGGTAACACCTTCTGGCAGCTTGCATTACTAACAACTGGGAAACAGATGGGTCTCCCTTCTGGGCTGCAGGCAGAACTGTAATATATTTTCTGAATGGAACTGAAAGGCTTAATGTTTTGAAAGCACAACAACAGAAGCAGGTCATTACAAAGCACCACATTCAGGATGAATGGGGCAAGTGGAAATGACTGTTCTGCAAATTAGTCGATCCTCTTCTATTACAACGAAAGCTGGCCTGGAGTAGGATTGCCAACTCCAGGTTGGGAAATTCCTGGAGATTTTGAGGGTGGAGTCTGGGGAGGAGGGGGTTTGAGGATGAGAGGGAGCGCAGCAGGACATAATGCCACAGAGACCACCCTCCAAAGCAGCCATTTTCTCCTGGGGAGCTGATTTTCATCATCTGGAGAATAGTTGTAATTCTGGTGGATTTCCATGTTCAACCTGGAGGCTGGCAACCCTAGCCTGTAGATCCCTGATGATGGTATGAGTTTAAGACATTTTGACAATGGCTGGAACCATGAGTTTCTACTTATGAAAGGAGAGAGGGCTGAGCTAGGTAGCCGTTTAAGTCACGGGGCTAGTACAAAACAAACACCACGAGGATTGCAAAGACTTTTTAAAAAGTGGCCAAGAGAGTTCAGTAACAATACTTGGGGGTGTTATGGAAGCTGGCTGAGAAATTGCACTAGTCTTATCCACAGCGTTGGCTTCCCTCAAAACACCCCAGATACTTGTGAGGAGGGACTTCCAAACTCACTTTAGGAGCACGGAGGCAATGAAAGGATGCAGTGAGTGAGTCCATATGCATACTTCCATTACTTACTGAAACTCCAAGTCCTTCAAAATTGTTTGGCTGCTTTTCCTGAGAAGGAATTTGCATTTAATTTCTCTTTGAATGAGATTTTGATGGCAACTCGAATGAAACAACATGCTCCAATGGACAAAGCGGTGTGCAAGCAGAAATGCCGAATGCCGCGAAACTGCTTGCACATAGGAGTGCCAAGTCTGGAGGGGATGGATCTCAGCAAGGTGTAATGCCATAGAGTCCACTCTCCAGAAAGGGCCATTTCCCGCAGGGGAATTGATCTCTTTAACCTGGAGACCTGTGTAATTCTGGGGTATCTCCAGCCACCACCTGGAGATTGGCAACACTGCAGTCACACAACATCTTGCATGAGCAGAAAATAATTCAGGATACACTATGTGGAAATTAGTGCAATGGGCTACTGGGAGGGTTTTTTCACACTTTAGCTTGCACAAGGACCCTAGCACATGCAGAAATCTTCTGGTGGATCCAAGCCATTGACTGGATCCTGGAGACCTAACTGTGAATCCCACTTCCGCAGTGAACTAACTGGCTCGAATCCAGTGATCCAGAGTGTGCCCCAGAACAAACTTATGGAAACTACTCCTTCAGGATATTGTCAGTGGTTTCAGAAGAGGATGTGGATTGCCTATTACAACATTAGAAAGATGGGGGGGGAAGTGACCCCCATATTCTGCTTTTTACATATTTCCATCAACAAACTGGTGGTCAAAATTTTCAGGAGCTGTATCCCTTGGGGAATCTCTTTTCTGTCTTTGGATAACATTGACTTAATGTAATGCATTTAAAGCATTTCTCCCTGCCTATATATTGTAGCTACATGAGGCAAATTGGGCAGCCATAAGCAAGTCAGTGGGCTGGTTCACAATAATGATGGACAGAAGGAGTAGGTTGGATTTATACCCCGCCCTTCACTCAAAGTCTCAGAGTGGCTTACAATCTCCTTTCTCTTCTCTCCCCACAACAGACACACTGTGAGTTAGGTGGGGCTGAGAGAGCTCTTTCGAGGACTGCTCTTAAGAAAACAGCTCTGAGAGAACTTGTGACTGACCCAAGGTCACACCAGCAGCTGCATGTGGAGGAGTGAGGAATGAAACCTGGTTCTCCCAGATTAGAGTCCCTGCTCTTAACCACTACACCAAACTGGCTCTCAGCATCTGGACTGGGATTGGAACAGCCCACTGAATTTGTAGGATCTACTCTTTTCAACTCAGTTTTTAGTTCATTTGAAGACTTACAGTTCCCATAATCTCAAAATGCCCTGGATGCATTTTGTGTATGAGAGCATGGGAAACCTTCCTGAAATTTGTGCTCATTCTGATTGTGGCCTGCTACCTGAGCCCTGCCTCCATTTTGAGATGCGCTCTGGGCCCATCAGGCTCTGAGGCCACCGATGGCATTTCTCTGGGGGCGGCCTCACCCCCTTCCTTTCTCTATGGCCCCTGGCTGGACTGCCTGACTTGGTGGTGTCTGGGCCACCAAAGTCTCCTCCGTCTGCCCTGAAGATTCATCCAGAGTGGGTCATTGTGCGGGTGGGCTCATCACCCCTAAACAATTTTCAAGGCAGTTACTGCGAACTTGACATTTTGTCTCCCGCAAACGTCACTATGCCAGATTGCTTCCCTTGACATTCCTTTCACAGGAAAGAAATACAAACAGCTATTTCAATATTTGACAGTCAATGCAAATATTATTTTTACTGAATGTCTTTGACAGGGGTTCTTTTTAATAGAAAAATCTATTTGATTTTTGCAGGCTGTTTGCTTGAAATGAAAAATGTCAAAATACCTTTGCCATTTCTTTTCAAGTACTCTATGTACACATGAACAGTTTGTTTCTGCCACACACACACATAACACAAGTAGACATCCACTTGTACATTAAAGACCAGCTGGTTGGTGCTTCCTACAGTAACCAACACAGTTAGCCTAGACCAAAGATTGCAATTATGCTTGATCACAACATTTGTGTCACTGTATAGTTTTTGGCTTCAAGAATCAAATAAGGAGCACTAAGGATTGATAGCGCTCATAAATGTAGGGTCCATGACCCATTATCATTGAAGTATCTGACTTTTAACAAAGGATCAAATATCATGTATACTTTGAACAAGCTTTCACCTTGGGCTCTGAATTAAACTTTTTTGTTTTTTAAAAAATTGCCTCTAAATAATGTTGAAGGACATTATATTTCCTGCAAAAGCAAATCAGCTGTGATATAACTCTATGTGACCATCCTTTGAAGGCATAAATGTAACAGGAGCTATTTCCACCATCTCAAGAAAAGCTGACTCTGCAAATACAAGAAACCAAAAACATGACTAAGGCCTTGAATCTAGCTGCTGGCATCTTGTGTCACAGTTACTTGTGGGAATTTTAATTTGATTGATTGATGAATAACAGAATATCTCTCTCTCTCTATTTTACACACCCACACACCCACTGTCATATCTGGGAAATCCGTTCAGTTTCAAAAGCGGCACTGGGAGCATCTGTCTGAGAAACAGAAGCTGAAAGGCCTCGTGAGTTCATTGGACAACTGTTCTTTCAAACACAGCCATAAAGTGTGAAGTGTGTCTTAGATCTTTTGTCCACAATTGAAAAGAAATCAGAGATTTACTGTCTCAGAAAATGGACGATCCATCCTTAGATACTGGGTGAAATAGTCAATAATTGACCTATTCTCCACAGGTTTCTCTAATCCTTAAAAAAAACAACCCCTATCTGTGCTAGTGGCAAAGAATTCCACAAGCTGTTTCTCTATTGAGTAAAGTCTTTTTCATGGCCCTTGCCTGCTGTCAATCAGTTTTACTGGACAACCCTCAAGTTTCAAATAATTCCAAAATGCATAATACACTTTTACACCTTCTTCAGCCCCCTCATGCAAAGGATACACAAGCACAGATCAGCGCTATTATTACAAGCAGTAATAGGAATGCTAGATCCTGTTTATAACGCTGTAACTCAGCTGAGAGTTTTTGATGAGCGTTATTAATTATTGAATTATTTCATGTATTATTCAAGCTTTCTCTGCCATTTAAAGTATCATTAAAAACACATCTTTAAGCAGAGGAATCAATCAGCTACCACACTGTGGGTTTGCCTCCCATATACTGAGCATCCTATAGGGCCAGAGAAGGAATTTTATTGCAAATCCAGCCTGTAACCATTTCGCTCAGTGTTTACCCAGTATCTGTTACCATTTGATCAGCTCTCAGAACAACAAACACACATCCTCATAGCAATTGTTAGATGGCTCCATCGACATTGCATCCTGGTGTCCTTTCCACCCCTTTTTGCCCCTAAAACAATAACTAATAAGGTCTTAGAAATGGGATCAGGCTGATGTGTAGTGGGTTAAACGCATGTAGAAACCACTGAGACCGATGTAGTGATCAGCATGGTTTGCTGGTACACAACAAAGACAAAGACTAACGGCCGGCTGGCCAACTATATACACACCTGGGGACACACCCATAGGTCCTGTTGGTGGGTTTAAATCTCCCACCACGGTCCCATTGGTTCCCCAGTGGAGAGACCAGGAGCCTAGTCCCCATTGTTCTTCCAGAGTCAAGCTCTCAGGTGTTCGCTGGCCCCTGGTGGCAGTCAGCGGACACAACATCTCTCCCCCCATAGTTCGGACCCACCCTAGGTCACATAGTCCTTTAAGTACGACGGGGACCGCTGTTCTCTAGTGGACCGTCGGGAGGCCAGTAAAGAGCCCAGGGGGCGGGCACATGCAACAAGCCCCACCCCCTGCTCCCAGCAGCCCTCAGTCAGAGCAAGAAGCATCCAGGTAAGTTGCAGAGCTCCCCCTGGCCCCTCAGTCCAAAACAGTCCAGTGACACCTTTAAGACCAAGTTTTATTCAGGTACAAGCTCTCCCTCCTCTGCACGTTCCCCCCCCCAATAGCTAGCAATCCAAAACAGTCCAGTGGAGCCTGAGTGGTGGGTGTTGCCTTCTGACAGATTTCCAGTGATGTCAGGGGGTGTGGCATATGCAAATAAGGTATGCTAATGAGTTATGCTAATGCACCTCTTTTTCTATGAAATGACCCCTGGTATAATTGTGTTGATGGGCAAGAGTGTGGCTCCCACAACAGGAGCTAGCGGAGGATTTCCTCTGCCTGGAGACCTATAGCTTGTCACAGTAGACAATACTGAACGAGGTTTATATATGTAAGTCTTTCTTCAATATTTGGATAAGGGTTATTTATTTTTCCAAGTGTCTTCATATGCAGATATGTTATTAAAGAAAGTGGATTAGATTTAATATGTGTGTGCTGTTTGATGAACTCTGTCTGTATTTGTACTGGGATTATTACCTTGGCAGAGCTCAGTGTTCAAGGCACTGCTCAGCCTCTCTTGTGGAACACCGACAGTTTGGGGACTCCCTGATCGAGCTGTATCTCTTTCATTTACTTAACTCTTCAGTCCTACCTAAAGCAGGTCTCTCAGCATAATCAGCCAATGTAGTACTACTTGCTTCGAAAAATAAAATGCTAAATCATCACAGTCTGCCTATGGAACACCGAAATGTGATTCTGCCAGCTTTCATTATGGAGTTAACTTGAAAATCTGTCTCCACGCTTTCTTACCTAATCCTTCTCTCTAAGCACCCAGCTACCAAGGAAAAATTCATCTATACTTTCTTAAGGATTAATGCACCTCAAATGTGGAGTTTCTTTGGAACTGTGTTTCATTGTAGCGGCCATCGACTATTCCATAGCAAGATCAACATGAAATGCAAGAACTATTTTTAACGTTTGTATTTTATAACATACACTCACAACAGGTAAAAAGAACATAAGGATCAGACCTGTGGTCTATCTAATCAGGTATCTTGTTTCACACAGTGACCAACCAGTTACCCCAAAAGACCAACAAAACAAGGCATAGATGCTGATGCCTTCCCTAAACACTGCCTCCTAACACTGGGTTCAGATGTTTCCCACCTCTGGATATAGAAGTTCTCTTTTAGTCACCATGGCTAGTAGCTATTGAGGGACTTCTCCCTCATTAATTTGTCTAATCACTTCTTAAAACCATCCATGCTAGTGACCATTATCATATCCAAAGGCAGTGAATTCCACAGTTTAATCACTCATTGAGTAAATCAGTACTTCATTTTGTTTCTCCTGATTCTATTGCACAAAAAAAGTTATTGGGTGCCCCAAGTTCTAGGGAAAGGGAGAAAAAGAAGTCTTGATTCACTGCCTCTACCCCATGGATAATTTCATAAACCTTTGTCATGCCCTCCCATAGTCATCTTTATTCTAAACAGAAAAGTCTCAGTCTGTGCAGTCTTTCCTCATGTGAAAGGTGCTTTAATCCCTTAAAGCCATTTTAGAAGAAGAGTTGGTTTTTATATCCCACTTTTCTCTACCCTAAGGAGTCTCAACGTGGCTTACAATAGCCTTCCCTTCCTCTCCCCACAACAGCCACCTTGTGAGGCAGGTGGGGCTGAGAGAGTTCTGAGAGAACTGTGACTGGCCCAAGGGCACCCAGCAGGCTTCATGTGAAGGAGTGGGGAATCAAACCTGGTTCTCCAGGTTAGAGTCTGCCACTCTTAACCACTATACCACACTGGCTCTTCAAGGGAAAAAATATGTCTGTTAAGGAATGACAAATGCATTGTTATTTGTAACCTAAACTGGTTTTAATTCGGTAAGCACATCACATCCTGTATTTTTTTTAAAGCTTGTCACTATCAATTGCATTTTACAGATTTAAAAACAAACAACTGAAGCTTAGAGATGGTGACCCCAATCCAGAGTTCGTGCTGAGCATGAGCATTTTCCCCCTCCAAACAGATGGTTGGCACTGTCAGCTTGGACCATGGCTGCTTTCCTGTGTTAGGAGAGAAGTCTGGAATCATTACCCCGCCTCTTAAACAGAAATAGCAGCAGCATCCCCAGCTTCCAGCATTTGTTCAGCTGCACGCATATGATCAAGAAGCACCGGGCAAGAACCCCGGGGAGCCGAAAGTTGGATTCTCCTCCCCTTTTCTAAACCCTTTGGTGCATGTGAACCTGTACCCAGAAGGAAAATCTAAGCACATAAAGCTGTTTAAGAACATGGACAGCTGTTACTGAATATGACTTGCAAATGGCCCTCTCACTTGTCCTTTTCACTGAGGATTTAAACACTCCTCTTCAGGGTCGAAAGCTTGGTCTCTTCCCACAAGCAGCAGAGGTAATAGGTGATAGAACAGACCACTCCTTGTCCATCAGTGTGTTGTGGTGGTGGTTGGACTGGGACTGAAGAGATCTGGGTTCGAAGCCCTGCTTACCATAAAACTTACCTCCTGACCTTGGGCCAGTGACTCTCAGTACAACCTACATCATAGGGTCATTGTATGGATAAAATGGAGGAGGGGATACCCATGTGCACTGCACTGGAACTCTTTGGAAGAAGGATAGGATAAAAATGAACTAAATTACTTTGGGATAGTAGTATTGGTGTAGTGGTTAAGTGTGCAGACTCTAATCTGGGAGAACTGGGTTTGATTCCCCACTCCTCCACTTGCAGCTGTTGGATGACCTTGGGCAAGCTTCTGTCAGAGCCGTCCTTGAAAGGGCAGTTCTTGAAAGAACTCTCTCAGCCCCACCTACCTCACAGGGTGTCTGTTGTGGGGAGGGGAAGGGAAAGGAGTTTGTAAACCACTCTGAGGTGACTGGGGAGTCACATGGGAGGCTTTGATCCGCAAGAGGGACGGATCGGGGGCGCATCAAGCGGGCGCGATCACACTGCAACATCTGGGAAGCACCCATCCCCGATCAGTCTCTTCCGGTCGAAGATGCGGATCAAGAAAAACCCTAGAAAACACTACTACTTACCAGAAAATCTGCTGCAGGGATGGCCGTCTGATCGCTGGCGCACCCATCTCTCCCACAGCATGCGAGGTCCCGCCGAACTGCGCATGCATATGCATGCGCAGTGGGCTTGCCTCGCTCTCCAGTCTGTGGCTTCCTCCCGGCATCTGATCATGCCGGGGAGGACCTGCGTGGTGGCTGGGGGGATCTGTGGGGGGATCTTTTGATGTGGCTCAAAAAAGCCGCACTTTAGCCGTGCCTTTTCTCCCAGTGTGACCGGGGCCTGAGACTCCGAGTGAAGGGCGGGGTATAAATCTAATTTCTTCTTCTTCTATTTTGCTGCTCTCCTATATTAAAAAAATATTACAAATCTTTAAAAACCCACACATTTCTCATGCATTCTCAGTGCTTGAGCAACTGCACTTCAGATCCACATTGACATAGGCCAGTTTGACCAGCCTGAGTCCTCAGGAGTTGAGGAGCCTCAGGAGCCACATGCAGTCAGCTCTGAACCAGCTAAAGTTGGTGAATTAGAGATACAGGATCCTCAAGATTAGTTGCCGGCAGCTGACCTTGACCCACCCATGCACAGCTCTGAAGTAGCCCCCGAAGCACAGCTGCAGGAAAGCAGCCCACCAGGCTCCCCGAAGGGAAAGGTTCCGACAAGACTTAAGAACACACAGGCAGAGTGCTTGCCTCTTGGCTCAGCGCCAGCTGCTTAATGATAGCAGTTCTGAGTAAGTGCAGGGGCACCTTCAAGGAGATGACTGTAAATCAGGCTTGTTGAGGAATGCCTACATAAATCAGACCTGGAGAACTACAGTTTTTGGAAGCAACTTCTGTGTGCACTTTGCAATCACAATGCTGGCCTCTGCCTTTCTCCTGTGACCTTTGTACTGACCCTTGACTCTGCTTTTTGGACCTGCCTGAGCCTTGTTGATCAATGACTTTGGGCTGCCTTCACTCTGTGTCCCTGAACAACCCATGAACTCTGACTGCTGCTAAACTGGTACTTTGATCCCTGGACTGGACTCTTAACTGGGATCAAGCTCTGTGGCCTTGCTTTGTTTGTATCCCAGGACAGACATTATGGTGTTTGCCTCTTTTATCTTCCCCTCTTCATATGGAATGGGAGTTAAGTTGGCACTCAAATGTGCAAACATTTCAATTGTTGTTGCTGTTGTCATCAAGTCACAGCTGATTTATGGTGACCCCAGAGGGTTTTCAAGGCAAGAGATATTCAGAGGTGGTTTGCCATCGCCTGCCTCCATGTCATGCCCCTGGTATTCTTTGGAGGTCTCCCATCTAAATACTAGCCAGGGCTGACCCTGCTTAACTTCTGAGGTCTGATAAGATCAGGCTAGCCTGGGCTATCCAGGTCATGGCAACTTTTTCAAACTTTTATGCTAATAAAAAGATGTGTTGGGGGATTTTTTTGCTGCAGTATGACTGATACACAATGTCTCCGTTGAAAACTAACAGGAAAGGCAGCAAAACTGGGATAAATCTGTGTATGTGCGATCATGCATGCTGCCTCCATTGTACACTATTTAAATGATACATTTGACTGCACACGCCTAGAGGGGAGGTGAACTGTGATACTGGCTTGGATTTAGGGCTGCCAGCCAAGCACTAGCAGGAGATACCGGGGGGGGGGGC
>NW_015175486.1:108545-120171 GCF_001447785.1 Gekko japonicus
GGATTCCGGGGGGGGGGGGTAACAAAAGTGGCATCATGCCAGTGCTGTGGCATCACTTCAAGTGGGAACCTGGAAGTGATGTCACTGTGTCATGGTAATGCTCTAGAGTCCATCAAAACTCTATGGTGTTTTGGGTGAACCCTACAGCATTGACCGGATGCAGTGGTGTCACTTCCAAGTCTGTTGAGTCTGACCAGTCCTTTTATACACAAAACTATATTTGAATAAAATACCATATTTATAATACTATCAGAAGTTCTCAGAAGTCCAGCAACACAGTATTAATAACCTTACTTCTGAAAAAAAATAATTCAAAACATAGATTATAAATCTATATTACACATTTTAGAGGCATATTGATTTTACTGCTGTATTGAAGTATCTCAGCTATCCTAAAGCAGGTCACATTTTCAAAAAAACCTACTCACAGTTTTGCCAGCTCTAGTTTTGCCCTGTTCTATAGGGAGACAGAGCTTCAACCCACTCAGTTCCCTGGTGCTGTTGGGGTTTTTTTTGAAGCAAAGGAAGAACACAGATAGTAAAACACTAAACAGAGTTACAACCTTATGAGCCCATTGATTTCAGTGCACTTAGAAGGGTTTACTCTGCTTAGGGTGGCTATGGGAAACTCCTGAACAAGACTTGGACAATTGCTAAAAGCAGGAAGACCCACAGCTCTTATGTCATTAAACCACTGCAATTTATTTATTTATTTATTATTGTTTATATTTATATCCCGCCTTTCCCCCCGCCCTCTGCTTCGATCCTCATTCCGTTTGGGAATGAGGATGAAGCAGGAGGGTAAGTAGCCGGGCCTTCTGACACACTTCCGGTGATGTCAGGGGGTGTGGCCTTCTGTCACTTCCGGTGATGTCAGGGGGCGTGGCATATGCAAATAAGTTATGCTAATGAGTTATGCTAATGAGCTCCGGCAGCTCTTTTTCTACAACAAGACCCCTGCCCGAGGGTGTTCTAAAATTTCAGACCAGACGATGTTCCAGGGCAGACTCATCAGTGGCAGCCCCTAATCGAAAGCCTGGTGGAAGAACTCCGTTTTACAGGCCCTGCAGAACCGTAAAAGGTCCCACAGGGCCCTGATGTTCTCCGGGAGCTCATTCCACCAGGTTGGGGCCGCCACTGAGAAAGCCCTGGTCCTTGTGACATTCAGCCTGGTTTCTTTCAGAGCAGGGAGGGTCAGGGGATGTTGCGACTCTGACCACAGTGCTCTCTGGGGCACCCTGAAAGAAGGAATCCGTGCTGTAGTTTTTGACTTGCCCTAAAGCTTTATCGCTCATGCTGTTAGGAATCAAGGACAATGCATACAGAAAGTACAATTTATTATTTTTGTACTGTGACCAAGTGCAAAAATACCTTCAGGAAATCACCAGAAAGCTCAGAAAGCAATGCTTCTCTTGGCTTCTTAAGATTATAATTGAATCAACCACAATCTGTTAAGTGCTCTGTGTGGGCAACTGAGCCATCATGGGGGCAAAAGAGTTCTACTTTTACAGCATCATGATAGAGAATCAGATAGATAAATCAACATTTATAACCAAGGTAGTCATAGTAGCTGTGCCCCTTCAATTATTCTGTCCTCACACCAAAAATGTTTGCTCAGAAGCACATTTGTATATTTGACTGAACTGGCTCCTTTTGCAATTTCATTCCATTCGCCATTACTCTCTACACTGCAAATATTTGTCTTATTTTATTACCATCAGTTATACAGCACTTCAAGTGTCCAAATTGCTTTAAAATTTTGGATTGCATTCCTGCATTCATGCTGAGCTGGACACAGTCTTTATCCTTACACAAAGTGTGCTTCGAGGCAACAGCAAAACAGTGATCAAATTGTGTGAGTTCGTGTGTTTTTGGTGCTATTATTAGCACCAGCCCTATTCAGCACTAATTACGTAATCACTAATCCCCAAAGGGTAGCTGTCATCAGGGGGGACAGATATTCCCCTGCTCATCCTTCTTTCCTTAACTAGGAGGTCCCTTACTACAGTTGCTGGCTTGGGTAATTGACTCACCCTTTTCATGTTATTGGCTTGGCCTACACAGGGAGCAGAATGAATTAACAATGTTCTGAGGTAGTAGAATGGACCGCACCACTTCAGAATGCAGGTAGGGAACCACATTGTTAAATGTTGCCCTGCGTAAAAACCGAACAGGCACAAGAGGAGCTAAAAACGTTCTCTCTGATATTCTCAATTTTGTTTGTTTGTTTACTAGTAGGGGTTGTTTTCTGTGGAGGAGCCTTCCCAATGGTATCCCCCTCCTTCAACCTAAAGCGATATAGTCCATTCTACCACCTTAGGATTCCACCACCTCATTCTACTGCCTATAGAGACCAGGTCTAGTGCTTCTGCAGTTGCTGCTCTGAGAACTTCACCTGCCCACCCCTTTTCTCATAAAGAATTCCTTCTGTCACCATTGCCGCTGTTCTACAGAGAGTGGGTGTTTTTCTTTTCAAAAGGGCACATGTATACATACCAGCACCAAAGTGCAGAATACATATTTTACTTTAAAATAGTCAGAAAATAACTGGGTGGCGTTGCAGAGTGGGATATAGCTCATCACTAGTGATTCATTCTAGAAAGGATGATGGTAGAAGTACAGACAGGTAACAGAAAAAGACTGGATTTTGCACTGTCACCGGTCTGGTAATGAACACATGAAGGCAACCCCCCCCTCCTCCCCGTCCACTGCTCTGACTGGCAGCAGCTCTCTAGAGTCTCAGGTTTGAAGTTATTCATGTCACCTTTTTAAGTGGAAATTATAGGGACTGAACCCAGGACTTTCTGCATGCTAAGCAAATGCACTCCCACTGCGCCACAGCAACTAGATTGCACACTATCTTCAAAAAAATCCCTGCTTATGTTGTACAATCTGTATTTTTTGATATTTCTTTCTGGAAAAGAACTGACCCTTGTTGGTTTACGTTTTTGTTGTTTTGGAAACAATTTTCCTAGCATGAGGTGGTACTGTAGTCATTCTTCTGGGTTCACCTGCCTCCCTGGGGTCTAGAAGATCAGACGCTGAGAGGGGAAGACTTATTGTGTCTCTAATACACATGTAGGTAAATTATGGCTGCCAACTTCCAGTGGTGACTGGAGATCTCCCGCTATGACAACTATCTCCAGCTGACAGAGATCACCTGGAGAAAATGGATGCTTTGGAAGGTGAATACTATGGCACCGAAGGCCCTCTTCCTCTCCCGACCGTGCCCTCCTCAGACTCCACCCCCAAAATCTCCAGGTAATTCCCAACCCAAATATGGTAAACAAGTGTATAAACAGTAAGGCACTGTACAGTATCTGCCACATCGCATAAAAGTGCTCATATATGTTTTGAACTGTTTGTCATTTATAGGCCTCCTGCAGAGCTGGAAGGAGAACCATTCAAGCATGAACACTTGTTCTGACAGGAAAATTTTGGGCTCAAGATAGGTGTGGCCATCATCCTTAAAAGTCCCCCTTGTCCTCCAGGGCTACGAACCAATCCTTGTAATTTTGGCTTCATGCAAATCCAAATGATTGTCAGCCAATCAGAGCCCATGGAAGCCCATTGGACGGGTGGGTGGGTGTGTGAGTCAGCCTCAGCTTAAGTGGGGGAAGAATCCCCCCCTTTGGACAGGGATTTTGTGGCTCTGGAAAGGAGCGTCAGCTTAGCCAGGCTTTTATTTGACTTTTAGTTAAGGTTTTGGGGGGGGGGTCTGCTTAGGGAAGAAAGCTTATTTTAGTGTGGTAAATAAGCATCCTGTTCAGGGCCCATCATACCTAACTGGTGTGTGTAGGTTCTGCTATAAGGTGCTCTGTGAGCAAAAAGAGCAGCCTTGAACCTACTGAGGTAACCTGACAGGACAGGGGGAATCAAATCTCCCTTCAGGGTTTCCTTGAGAGACAGTTTTACTACATATGCTGATGTCATCCCCACATAATATTGAACTTATTAAATATTTTATTTTCTGTTAAACTAATCTTTGTTGTTCCATCTCCATCTGTGTCTTGTCTGTCAAGTCAAATATCTAAGGGAAAGTGATCTCAATTTACCTCACGTATAACCTTGGTTTAGCAGGTTTCCAAATAAAGGACCTTTAAGAAGGACATAGGTGCTACCCATCCTTTATTCAAAGGCTGTGTCCCCCTTTTTATTTCATTGTGGGAGGCTGGGGGTTTAAAGAACATGTAGGAGAGGCCAGAGCGGAGGAATGGGCTGTTAAGTCGCGAACTTAACAAAGAGTCAGAGAGTGATTCAGCAAGAATGCGGCTTTTATTCTTCAGCTTCGTTACTTCTCCAACACAGTACAACAATCGCCAGCCAGAACCATCCAACAACATATACACTGGCTGCTCTGTATTTAAACATTCCCGGCTAATGTAGTCACACCCACTGTACAAATAACAACCTATAAGGTTGGAGAGAGATTGTGGTGCAGGGGGCGAAGAGCTCTTGTCTCCCTCTCCCATACCATTTTCAAGTGTCAAAATGAGTGTGTGGCAGATTGGGGACAGTACCGTCTAGTCTGGTCATGAATCTCTCTCTTCCCTGTCAGTCATGAGTCTATCTCTCTCTGTTTTGTTTTCTAATCCTTCTTCTATCCAGTCTTTACTACAGGACCTTCTCTTGAATTCCCCAAACTGAGGAGTCTGTTTGCAGTCTGTTAATTTTTTAAGGTGGTGGTGGCTACAAGCATGGACGGCTTCAAGAGGGAATTGGATAAACATATGGAATTGATTGCTAGTAAAAAAATGAATTAAGCAAACTCCAGAGGACAACGGAAGACAGGAGGGCCTGGCAACCCCATGGGGTCGCATGCCCTTCCTCAGGGACAGTACTGGGCTCGGCAGGCTCGGCAGTACTCACCTCCGGCATTGGTATGGGATGGTCCTCGGGTTCAGGAAATTCAGTCGGCTGCGAGGTGGGGCGGCCAGTCACCCACCGCTGCCTCAACTGGTCAACGTGCTGTCTCCACTTGCGCCCATCCGCAAGTTGCACCACGTACATGCGTGACCCCAGGATCTCTGTGACAATGGCTGGTAGCCATGAGTGTCCCCCTGCATAGTTCCGGGCAAACACAGTGTCTCCACATTCGTATGTGCGGACCTTGGTGACAACACTCTGCTGTTGGGGCCTTAAATCATTTAAGTCTGGATGCAGCCTATCCAGCAATGACGCTAGGCGTCGCCCCTTCAGTAACTCGGCCGGGCTGCGGCCTGTAGCAGAGCATGGAGTTACGTGCTGGCGTAGGAGGAATGATGCCAGTTTAACCCCCCAGTCCCCGTATGTCAATTTAGCAAGGGCCTCTTTGGTCGTACGGACCATTCTCTCTGCTTGTCCATTTGAGGCCGGGTGGAACGGGGCAGACGTAATTTGCCGAATCCCATTGTTGGACAAGAACTGGGCAAACTCCTGGGACACAAATTGTGCGCCGTTATCGCTCACCAGAACATCAGGCAACCCATGGGTGGCGAATAAGCGGCGCAACACATTAATCACTGCCGTCGAAGTGGTGGTGGTCATGGGCGCCACTTCTAACCATTTTGAAAACGAATCAACAACAATTAGGAACATTTGCCCCTGTACCGGCCCCGCAAAGTCAATATGCAGCCTTGACCAAGGCTTTCCCGCCGATTCCCACTTCTGTGGTGTGGCGGTTGGCGGTTCAGGTCTTGCCTGTTGGCACAGCGTACACACTCGGACCCACTCTTCAATATCTGCATCCAACCCGGGCCACCACACATATCCCCGGGCCAGCGCCTTCATGTGGACCATACCGGGATGGCCCTCATGTAGTGATTTCAGCACTTTTTCACGCAGACGATGAGGGACCACCACCTGGTTCCCCCACAGCAAACACCTTTTAGAAACAGACATTTCGCCTTCACGTGCCCTGTACGGTTTAAACTCCGGCTCCAAAGTTCCTGCCGGCCACCCCCTCCACACCCAGTTTAAAACACGTCTGAGTACATTGTCCTTAGCCGTCGCAGCAGCAATGTCCTTGGACGAAATAGGTGCTTCCGGCAGTTCCTCAATGGCCAGAACCGTACACGTTGGAGCAGGGTCCAAGTCCTGGCCGGGCAGAGGGCAGCGACTGAGCGCGTCAGCATGTCCGATGGCCTTGCCCAGCCGGTGTTCGAGGTCGTACTCGTAAGCTGACAGGAATAATGCCCACCGCAACATGCGTCCGGACATTACATTTGGGAGCTGCCGGTCCGGGGTAAAAATTCCCAGTAGGGGCTTGTGGTCAGTTACAAGGATGAACTTCCTTCCAAACACAAAGTCATGAAACTTTTTTACTGCAGACACAAGCGCCAAAGCTTCTTTATCAATTTGTGCATAGTTCTTTTCTGCAGCTGAGAGCGGCCTTGAATAAAACGCGACGGGAGCTTCCTGTCCATCCGGCATTACATGGCTGAGTACTGCCCCCACCCCAAACGGAGACGCATCAGCAGCCAATACTAGTAATTTTTGTTCGTCATAATGCGTTAACACAACGTCTGACGATAGCAAGCTTTTTACCCCTTCGAAAGCCCGATCAGGTTCAGGGCCCCACCTCCATTTTGTGTCCTTGTGCAGGAGAGCATGCAACGGGGCAGCTACCGATGCCTTATGGGGCAGGAAGGCATGGTAAAAATTAAGGAGTCCTAGGAAGGACTGCAATTCTTTCTTACCCTGTGGTCGTGGGGCATTTTTTATGGCGGACACCTTATCCGTCGTGGGATGGACCCCGGTTTCATCCACCCTAAACCCCAAAAACTCAACACTGGGGACTCCCACCAGGCATTTGGACTGTTTGACCTTCAGTCCAGCATCAGGAAAACGTTTGAGCACTTCCCTTACCCGTTCTAATAGTTCGTCATCAGACTTCCCAGCAATCAACACATCATTGAAATAGGGTACCGTGCCTGGCACCCCCCTGAGCAATCCCTCCATAAGACCTTGGAATATCCCCGGCGCAACGTTTACTCCGAATTGGAGTCTGTTTACCTTGAAAGCCCCCCGGTGCATTACAATAGTTTGGGCTTCCGCTGCCTCTTTTGTCACGGGGAGTTGTTGATATGCTTGGGCGAGATCGAGCTTCGCAAACACATTTCCCCCTCCCAGGGATGCCAGAATGTGGCTGATGTTTCTTACCCTGTGGTCGTGGGGCATTTTTTATGGCGGACACCTTATCCGTCGTGGGATGGACCCCGGTTTCATCCACCCTAAACCCCAAAAACTCAACACTGGGGACTCCCACCAGGCATTTGGACTGTTTGACCTTCAGTCCAGCATCAGGAAAACGTTTGAGCACTTCCCTTACCCGTTCTAATAGTTCGTCATCAGACTTCCCAGCAATCAACACATCATTGAAATAGGGTACCGTGCCTGGCACCCCCCTGAGCAATCCCTCCATAAGACCTTGGAATATCCCCGGCGCAACGTTTACTCCGAATTGGAGTCTGTTTACCTTGAAAGCCCCCCGGTGCATTACAATAGTTTGGGCTTCCGCTGCCTCTTTTGTCACGGGGAGTTGTTGATATGCTTGGGCGAGATCGAGCTTCGCAAACACATTTCCCCCTCCCAGGGATGCCAGAATGTGGCTGATGACAGGTACAGGGTACGAATGCTGCTGCAAGGCTCGGTTAAGGGTGCACTTGTAGTCAGCGCAGATTCGTATGGACCCGTCTGGTTTTATGGGCGTAACTATGGGGGTTTCCCATTTGCTGAATGGGACTGGTTCCAAAACCCCTTGCCCGATCAACTTATCGAGTTCAGCCTCGATTTTTGCCTTGAAAGGAATGGGCACCTTTCTGTATTTCAAACGTATTGGGGGTACGGCAGGATCCAACTCAAATGACACTGGGGGCCCCTTATACTTCCCCAGACCACCCCCGAACACTTCTGGAAACTCCTCATACAAAACTGCCCATTTATTTTCAACAACATTGTTAACACCAGTAACAGCAATACCTAGAGGGGCAAACCAGTCTAAACTGAGCAAGTTTGTTCGGTTTCCCTCAGCAACCAAACATGAGAGCACTGCACATTTCCCTTTGAATTCAACAGTAAAGGTATCCCTCCCCGCTAGAGGAATTTGTCTCCCTTGGAAATCAGACAAGCGGGTGTCCGCGGCCCGCAACCAACGATGACTCCGCGTAGGGAACAACTGGTGCCACGTCTGCATTGATAACACGGTCACCGACGAACTGGAGTCCACCTCCATCTCGTATGGAATGCCGTCGAGACAGAGGGTGACGTGAATTTTTCCGTGGCTCTCTGTACGTAGGACGGTAGACTCTGCTGACAGGCTACTTGTCATCTGGCCGCTGACCTCTTTCACTGCGGCTCGGGGACGTTGATTCCGGAGAGGAGATGCTGGCGCTGAGTTGTTTGCTGCCCTGCAAACCCGAGCGACGTGCCCCCGCTTTCCACACGTTCGGCAGTCGAGATCTTTGGCCCAACAATGATCGCGCCGATGCTTCCCGCCACATCCGAAGCATGTCGAACTCCGTGCAGGTTTTCGTTGGGTCCGCTTGCTCGCTCCCGCCTTCACCGTGCAGACGTCATCATCGGAGTCACCGCTCGTGTCGCTGGCCCTCTGTTGGTGGACGCGTTGTTCTGTCGCTGCAACCCACTGCCTCACTTCCCTGGTTGATCTGTCAGCAGCTTCCGCGGCTACAGCCCCCGAATATGCGATGGCCCACGTCAGTGTTGTTTTTGCAAACAGGCGTTGCTGTAGCCGCTCGTCCTTTAAGCCACAGACAAGCCGGTCCTGGAGGGCCTCCTCCACATTCGTGAAATTGCAAGGCCTTGCTGCCTTGCGTAGAGCCGCCACATACTCAGCTATGGACTCATTCGGATTTTGGCCCCGCTTGTAAAAAGCGTGCCTGCAGGCGATCTCTGACGGCTGTGGAGAGAAGTGTGATTTCAGCTTATCCGTTAAAACTTTGAAGGAAACAGCTTTGATGTCTGCTGGTGCCACCAGCGACCGGGCGGTGTCGAAAACCGCCTTCCCACATGAGCTGAGAAGGGTCGCCCTCTTCTTCTCCTCCGTCGTGGTGTCATTCGCCTCGAGGTGGAACTCAAACCTCGTCAGGTAAGCGTCCCAGTCCTCGGTGGTCGGCTCGAACGTCTCAAACTTCTGGCTGCTCGTGGCCATCCTCACCGGCACAGGCGGTGCCACTGGAGCGAGTGGTGCCTGCTGCTGACCGGCCACAGCGATCTCACTGTTGTCCATCGTGGGATCTGCACTAGCGGGGCTGCCTACCCGCACTAGGATCCCATCCTCGTCGCCAATTGTTAAGTCGCGAACTTAAGAAAGAGTCAGAGAGTGAGTCAGCAAGAATGCGGCTTTTATTCTTCAGCTTCGTTACTTCTCCAACACGGTACAACAATCGCCAGCCAGAACCATCCAACAACATATACACTGGCTGCTCTGTATTTAAACATTCCCGGCTAATGTAGCCACACCCACTGTACACATAACAACCTACAAGGTTGGAGAGATAAGGGCCAATCACAAGCGATCCCACTCTGCAAGGTGATTGGATGACACGTCCTGGGCTAGTGCTCCTATTGGTTACATTAGGATCCTAGCCCAGGCTGAAGCTTAACATGCGATGGCAATGAGCTGGTTCACATACATAGGCATTCAGTGTTAGCAATTGAATACACTACATGGGCCTTCTTCAGTCCAGAAGGCAGTTGCCACAGAGCCTCCAACCCCACCCCATAGTCACCACAATAACCATGTTTAAATTGTGCATTTATGAGGGGGGGGGGCTCAATCTGTGGGCTAAACTAGATGATGCTGTGTCCCTGAGTCTGCCACAGGGATGCAGCACCATTCAGGAACTTGTTTTTTTAACTTCAAAATGCCACAGGGGCCCAATCCGGATGGGGATTGTGGTGCAGGGGGCGAAGAGCTCTTGTCTCCCTCTCCCATACAATTTTCAAGTGTCAAAATGGCTGTGTGGCAGATTGGGGACAGTACTGTTTAGTCTGGCCATGAATCTCTCTCTTCCCTGCCAGTCCCATGAGTATCTTTCTCTGTTTTGTTTTCTAATCCTTCTCCTATCCAGTCTTTACTACGGGACCTTCTCTTGAATTCCCCAAACTGAGGAGTCTGTTTGCAGTCTGTTAATTTTTTAAGGTGGTGGTGGCTACAAGCATGGACGGCTTCAAGAGGGAATTGGATAAACATATGGAGCAGAGGTCCATCAGTGGCTATTTGACACAAGGTATGGATAGGAACTCTCAGTCTGGGGCAAGTGATGCTCTATATTCTTGGTACTTGGGGAGGGGGGCAACAGTGGGAGGGCTTCTAGGGTCCTGGCCCCACTGGTGGACCTCCTGATGGCACCCGGTATTTTTGGCCACTGTGTGACAGAGTGTTGGACTGGATGGGCCACTGGCCTGATCCAACATTGGCTTCTCTTATGTTCTTATAAGGTGCCACAAGTCTCCTCCCTTAGCTTTCAAATCAATGGGGATGACAGCATATTGTACACAGTGAAAGGCTTTCAACAGTGTGAATAAATATGTGAGGTACTTCTTGGTATGAGAAAAGGGGTGTTACACACATGTGGCTATTTTTTTCTGTGAAATGTTTGGGGATTAGCAGCCACATTACGAATAGACAACAGAACTACATCATTTCACACCTGAAGGGACGGTACTACAGCTGTAATGGAAACTCTAAAATAACTATAAATATGCTTTTAAAAATGGGGCAGCACCTAAAATAACACACAGGAATGCAATAGCTTTGGAGAAATATTGTTTTGATTCCTGGGATTAAATGAATGAGGGAACTGCGTCAATACTGTGGGAGTGTGGAAGCATGCCCATTTTGTAAGTTAAAATCACTATTATTCCCAGTGTAGAGATGGAGAACTGGTGCTGGCTCCGATGCCAGTTCCAGAGGCGGCCTTAGGCTCAGGACACCTAGGGCAGTTACCCCAGGCTTCGCATGGGAGGGGGGGCATTGCTTTGAAGTCACAGCGGTGCCAGTTTCACTCAGGTGACAGGTGATGTACACATTCTTGCACTGCCTCATAGGAACCATATTTGATTGTCCAAAGGACAACTCCATCCACCACATACTGGCTGTTAGAATTTGTTTTAACAAGTTTAAGATGTCTGATCCCATGCTTACTGAATGTGCATATTTTGCATTTCAGTATGACTTCCATACATTCAAACCAGAGCATCACAGGGTTGCATGCATTCCTGACATGTACAGTTGCCAGAAAATAATTCTGAGGCCCCGTTCTCAAGTTCTGCCCACCCCCACTGCCCAGAATCACTAAGACCACCCTGCACAGCTCTTCCTTAGATCTGAATTATGTATTCAACACACTCAATTATATTCATTCTCTTCTTTTGGAAAGCTCAAAACAGATTACTTGGGGCTGTCAATCTGTGTATTTATTTATTTATTTATTAAATTAGATTTCTTAACTGCCCTTCCCCACTGCACAGGGCTCAGGGTGGTTTACAACAGTTAATCCAATACATTATAAAATCAACGAAAACCATAACATTTCCAGTATTAAAACATTCAAAAACATGTAAACATCGAAAAACAGTATAAAATGTGGCAGCCTGGAAGAATCACCTGCTGCTATTACGGAGA
>NW_015175486.1:120184-121993 GCF_001447785.1 Gekko japonicus
CAGGAATGATCAATCACCCACAAGTTTAACTCGTAGCCTGTTCACCAGGTGCAATCAGCACGGTCAAACATTTCATGAACTATTTGGTTATTTTTGAACAGTTCACACATATTGGACCGTGCAAAAAGGACAACTGCACATATGTAACTGCATATTGTTTCCCCACAGCTTCCCTATGCCCCCGTCCGCTGCCACCACTGACTCCTGTCTGCAGTTTGCCATATTCTTTGCCATAGTGCACAAAACATGCTACACTGCTGTTTGTCATAGTCCACAAAACATTAACACTTCACAATTGTGTAGTGTTTCAGTGTCCTTCCCTTCTTGCTGCCTGACTCAATGATTGTTAATGACAAAAGTGGGCAAACTATGTAGATCCATATCAATTTGCATGTACACATTCTTGCACTGCCTCATAGGAACCGTAGTTGATTGTCCAAAGGACAACTCCATTCACCACATACTGGATGTTAGAATTTGTTTTAACAAGTTTAAGATGTCTGATCCCATGCTTACTGAATGTGCATATTTTACATTTCAGTATGACTTCCATAAATTCAAACCAGAGCCCTGCAAAATCTTGTGGTCAGTTTGCATGTAGGGAAGCTTATATACATGAAAAACATACATCTTGAGCATCACAGGGTTGTATGCATTCCTGACATGTACAGTTGCCAGAATGTTGGTACGTATGGATATAGTATCTGAAAAGGGTTGCGTGAAGAAATGCCCTCCACCCGAGAAATCATACTGATATTCCAAAAATTGAGACTGCACTCTATGAACTCCAGCCTGAATGCAAACTCATAGCTGGCAAAAAGTAAAGGGTGTGTGTGTGAGTAACCAAAACCCAATCACAGAGCACTTCAGTGCTTACAGAGGCAAACAGCTCTGGCTGGTTTGAGATAAAAGGCTGATTATCTAACACCATGCTAGTACGTCACCCCTAAAGAACAGGGACTAGGCAAGCCAAAGGGCTGTGCATGTGTTGTGTGTGTTAACTGCTGTTAAGTCGCTTCCGACCTCTAGGGACCCTGTGAATTAATGACCTCCAAAACATCCTGTCATTAACAGCCTTACTCAGGTCTTGCAAGCTGTGGCGTCCTTGATTGAGTCAACCCATCTCATGCTGAGGTGTCTTCTTTTCCTTCTGCCTTCAACTTTTCCTAGCATTATTGTTTTTTTCCGGTGACTCTTGTCTTCTCATAATGTGACCAAAGTACAACAGCCTCAGTTTAGTCATTTTAGTGTCTAAGGGGAGTTGAGGCTCGATTTGATCTCAAACCCACTTATTTGACTTTATGGTGGTCCACAGTGGCTGTGGTCACACCTGCAGTTTGTGGTGCTACAGTAGCATTACCTGTGTGTGGATTAAATGGGCCCCTCCAGATCAGAACATCTGCCTCCCATGGTGCAGTCGTAGGCAGCCCATGTTGTTCCGCAATGGAAGTGGAATAAACAGATACCTGGGAAAGTCCAGTATTAACGTGTTGTTTGCAGTTCCCTCTGGGTTTTCTGATGTCTGAACTCTCCTGTAGCGAAAGGAACCCAAAAGGGATGTCTGAACCTGCAGATCCATACCGTGCCAAGCTGCCAGTGTGACCACAGCCAGTGTCTGGAAAACTCACCTCCAAAAGGGTGTTTTTTTTTCCCCTTTGGGGGCAGGAAGATATGGAGGAGGACGGAGTCCCCAAGGAAGATTATAAATTCTTGGGACATGAGGAAGAAACTCTCTTGCTCTTACTTTTATACTGACTATTGGCTCTAGGCATGAAGGACTAAGCCTTTATCTAGGGATTCCATCTTGAC
>NW_015175487.1:0-2748 GCF_001447785.1 Gekko japonicus
TTTAAAGGTTAGAACCAACACCTTGAACCGATCCCGGTATGCTATAGGCAGCCAGTGCAGCGTCCTCAGCACAGGCTGGATGTGGTCCCGTGTAGAGAGACCCATCAACAGCCTGGCCAAGGCATTCTGCACTAGCTGCAGCTTACGGATCTGAGACAAGGGCAGCCCCATGTAGACAGCGTTGCAGTAGTCTAACCTCGAGGTGACCATTGTGTGGATCACTGTTGCCAGGTCATTGCATTCGAGGAAGGGAACCAACTGCCTAATCAGCCATCATTGGTAAAAGGCCGCCTTGGCAGTGGCTACTACCTGGGCCTCCATTGTTAAGGAGGCATCCAGGAGCACTCCCAAACTCCTAACCCTCGGCTCTGGCACCAATGACACCCCACCGAAGGTCCCTGCCAGCAGTTTATCATCTGAAAACATAATGTGAAAGGACTTGGAATAGCAACACCAATAGGAACACCAAGAAATTATTAAAATCTGAAAAGAGAGATAAAAGTGCCAGTCAGGTACACAGAAACTCTGGCTAATTGCCATATGGGTCAGTTACCTTAGAAAGGGAAAACCCAAAGAAGAAAGGGTAGGTTTATGAAAAATTAGGAAGCACATTTTTAATTAGCTAATTTTTAACCGGGGGGGGGGGGCTCATTTTGGATTATTGGCCTCAATCATCATAATGTCCTGAATAAAGAGAGGAACATTATGAGAAGACAAGAGTCACTGGAAAAGACAACCATGCTAGGAAAAGTTGAAGGCAGCAAGAAAAGAGGAAGATCCAACTTAAGATGGATGGACTCCATCAAGGAAGCCACAAAGGCCTTCAGCTTGCAGGAGCTGAGCAAGGCTGTTAGCAATAGGATTTGGTAAAAGGTAAAGGTTCCCTTGCTCGAAAGCCAGTCGAGTCCGACTCTAGGGTTGCGGTGCTCATCTCAGTTTCAAAGCCGAAGAGCCAGCACTGTCCGAAGACGTCTCTGTGGTCATGTGGCCGGCATGACTAAACACCAAGCCGCACGGCACACTGTTACCTGCACACTGGAGTGGTACCTGTTTATCTACTTGCAATTTCTTGCTTTCGAACTGCTGGGTTGGCAGGAGCTGGAACCAGAGACGGGAGCTCACTCCGTCACGCGGCAACCCGGGTCTCGAATTGCTGAACTACTGACCTTCCACAGCCTGCATTTCAGCGTCTTAACCACTTGAGCCACCTCATAGGGTGGCTATAAGTCGGAAGCAACTTGACAGCACTTCACACACACACAGAAGGAATAAGGCGCATACAGAAGCAAGTGCAGCTGAGACCCATGGCTGAGCAAGAAGAGCAAACAGAGCAACCTGTGAACCAAGAGAGGAGGAAAGAGAAAGAAGAGAAGAAGACAGGAGAAGAAGAGTGTTATGTACTGACAACATAACATGAATCGCTCAATACACTTCCCATGTTAAGCTTCGAGCCGGCCAAGGCACCGACAGTACGAACAATCTATTGGGTCTTTGCCTGAGGTTGCCTTCTGGATCTGGGATTCAGAGGCCGACTGTCTCTGAATGTGGAGGAACATTCCCTTTGGTCACCATGGCTAGTAGCCACTGATGTACCTATCCTCCGTGAATTTGTCCAGTCGTATTTTAAAACCATCTATGCTTGTGGCCATCACTACATCTTCTAACAGTGAATTCTGCCTTTCAATCATCCATTAGTTAGAGAAGTATTTCCTTTAGTCCACCAGGAATCTATTGCATGTCAACTTCATTGGGTTCTCTGAGTTCTAGTATTTGGGGAAAGGGAGAAACAGATCTCTCCTCTATACACAGATAAGTCCACTTCTCTTTCAGGTGGAAGTGAGTCTTAAATCTTTTCCAGTTAGCCCTGATGAACCAGGCAGATTATACATAACACCCCTAATATATAATACCCCTAGGCATAAGCCCTTGTTACTTCTTTTGGTGATCCCCCATCTTCTCACTGAACAAGACACTCTAAATTTGATTTGTCTCTGGCTTCTAGCTCCTTTGTTCCTTGGAAGACTTTTATATATGACTGGCTTCCAGATTGCTCCCATACACCTTATCTGTTCACATACATAATGTCACAGATGCATTGCCAAAATACACAAAGACCCAAATATATACATTTGGTGAAAACAACTGTTTAGCAAATAATACTGATACAAAACATTTATAAGCAAGGTAATTCTCCAGTGCCACACATTTATAAGCAATGTAATTCTCCGGTACCACAGAACGAAGAGGGACAAAGATTGGAGGGACCACATCAAATGTTGATATCCTTCCACATCTCTCTCTCATATACTTACTTCCTCTTTTTTTGAGATTTTTTTTGACTCTGCTGACTCTGCACTGTTCCCAGGTATATAGTAGTAACTGTCTGGTGATATGGCTCCTTGTACATACCCCAGAACTTGACTATAGTTCTGAATAATAAGTGTACTGGCAGAGTTATATTTGTAGAAGGTCAACATGAATAAGAACATTTCTCATGGAATCAGGTCAAAAGGGCTGTCTAGTCCAGCATTCTGTCTCTAACACATCAAACAGTGGTACACTCTGAGCTCTTGAGAAGTACTCAAGTTCCAAGGTCATGAGTAGTATCTGGGAAGTACTCGTGCTCTGGATGCCCTTCAAAAGTAAGTCCCCTTGTTCCTCTAGTTATCCCCCCCCCCCGTTCTCAAGTAGCATTTTTGTTCAAGATTGGTTGGCTGGAAAAATTGACTTGTCAATAGGGATGGACAT
>NW_015175487.1:3284-20629 GCF_001447785.1 Gekko japonicus
TCAGCGAGAGCTAGGGTCGGGTTCAGAAGCGCTTTAGAGACCAACAAGATTTTCAGGGTATACACTTTCAAGAGTCAAAGCTCTCTTCGTCAGAACTTTGACTCTTGAAAACTGTTACCCTGAAAATCTTGTTGGTCTCTTAAGGTGCTACTGGACTCGAACTTAGTTCTTCTGCTGCAGACCAATATGGCTTCCCTCATTCACTGATCATGACTTTTACTCTCATTTCCCTCACAGGCTCTTTGGTCACATGGGTAGTGAAAACCTCACAATTCGGCCTGAGTTCATTCTCTTGGGCCTGTCCTCCGAGCCAGGACAGCAGAAGCTCCTCTTTGCCATCTTTCTAGTTATGTATATTGTGGCCATCCTGGGGAACCTCTTGATCATTCTGTTGATCATCTGGGATGCCCATCTCCACACCCCCATGTACTTCTTCGTGAGCCATCTTTCCCTGGTGGACGCTTGCTTCACCTCAGTCACCGTGCCAAAAATGTTGGCCAACCTGATATCGGAGGCAAAGACCATCTCTTACGCCGGCTGCCTGACTCAGATGTATTTCTTTTTTGCCTTTGGGGTCACCGACAGCTTCCTTCTGGCTGCCATGGCTTACGACCGCTATGTAGCCATCCGCAACCCCTTGCACTACACCAGCATGATGAGCCAGAGCCTATGCGTGGGGTTTGTGGCCAGTTCTTGGATAGTCTCTCACCTCCATTCCCTGCTGCACATTATCCTGATGACTCGCCTCTCGTTTTGTGCCTCCCGGGAGATCCCCCACTTCTTCTGTGACCACCAGCCGGTGCTAGCCCTATCTTGCACTGATACCACTTTCATTCAAATGTTGATTTTCACTGAAGGGGCCTTAGTGGTGCTCAGCCCATTTGTCTTCATTGTGATCTCTTACGCCCTCATCCTGGTCACCGTGCTGAAGCTGCCCTCAGGTTCTGGATGGCGCAAGGCTTTCTCAACCTGCGGGGCTCATCTCTCTGTGGTCACCCTGTTTTATGGCACTGTCATTGGGGTCTACTTCCAGCCCACAGCTCGGTACTCAGCAGAGAAGGGGAGAGTTACTACCATCATGTACAGCATTGTCACACCGATGCTCAATCCTTTCATATACAGCTTGAGGAACAATGACGTCAAAGGCGCGTTGCGTAGAGCTCTTTGCGGGAAGGTGGAAACACAGTGAGGGTCTTTCCTGGAAATAACCTCAGCCGCGAAAACCAACAGATGGACCACATGACTCATCACTATTATATCTCAGGGCTTCAAAGGACAATCGCCCCTTGTGATAGACAGACAGACAACACACGCGCATACACACACCTAAATCTGTTGCATCTGACTTATGGCAACCCTGTACGGTTTGCAAGGCAAGAGACATTCAGAGCTGGTTTGCATTGCCTCCCTCTGGGTTTTGGGACCCTGGGACGCACACACACAGACACACGTGCACGGGGTTGAGGGACATAAGCCTGTTGATGTGCCAAAGACATGACATGTTACAGAGTGAACAGGTGGACGACTCATTCACCTCCTCAGATGCTCTTATTCAGTTCTGCCCATGTGTACCTGAGGACAGCAGATGCAGGAAGATGCTCGAGTGGATGGGAGGGGGCCACAAGGTCTGGGAGGGATAAATGGGTGACGGGTGGGAAGAACCTTGGCCCTGCAAGAACTGCGTAATCTGGAGAACTGGGCTCCATCTATGCATTACAACCAGGGCCGGATTTAGACTTGTTGAGGCCCTAAGCTATACAAAACCCAGAGGCCCCCTACTGTTTTAAATTACATCAGCTGGTCTCAGAAAAATTTAAAATATATACGCCTTTTTAATAGTTGAAATCATTTTTATATTGTGTTTTTATTTGAGGCCCCAGCAGATTGTGAGGCCCTAAACTGTAGCATATTTAGCTTATGCGTAAATCCGGCACTGATTACAACGTCCTCAAGTTTCTTGGGGAACAACATGAGGACTTTGTATCGTACATGCAATGGGAGTTTTGTGCCTCCCACATGCACATCTATCCTTTTCTGTTTGCGGTGCAGGGAGAAAGGCCCGTAACTATTCATTTTGATGGAATCACATTGCTTTCATGGCTCCTTGTTAAGTTTAACAATGAAGAAGAAGAACAAATTGGCTATGTTCCTGCAGGGGGTTGGACTAGATGTCCTGCAAAGTCCCTTCCAACTCTTAACATTCTATGATTCCATGATTTATATCCTGCCCTTCACTATCCGAAGGAGTCTCACTTACAATCCCTTTCCCTTCCCCTCCCCACAACAGACACCCTGTGGTAGGTGGGGCTGAGAGAGCTCTCCCGAGAACTGTCCTTGAGAGAACAGCGCTGAAAGAATTTATGACTGACCCAAGGTCTCACCAGCAGCTGCCTGTGGAGGAGTGGGTAAAAAAACCCATTTCCCCCCAGATTAGAGTCTGTGCTCCAAACCACTACACCAAACTGGCTAACAGCAGCTCCATGGGGAAGTCTGAGGAGGAGAAAATGGTTGGGGGGGGGGCTACAGTCATTTCTATCTTTGTTCTCTGGTCCCAAATAGAGAAAAGGTGGTGTGCCCCTGAGAGGCATCTAAACATCGATTGCACAAAGTCCTTGTGTTGTTACCTAACAACCCCAAGGACTTTGTAGCGAAGAGAAGAGGAGGCTGGAGCTGAAAGAAATGAAAGGAGGAGGAGAGGAGTCATCTTTCCCAAAAGTAAAGCTTCTCCTCAGGGGAAGTAAGGGTCACTCCTTATCCTCTCAGGAGCCTTCCTGCTTTGTCAAAGAGAAAACGTCTCTGGAAACTGCAATAAAGCAAAAAATTACCTCAGAATTGCCTGAATTGTCCCACTTTCTTTAGTCGTGAGATCAATCACTTCAACTCCAATGTTAAGTTGTTCTGATTCCTGAATGCGTTTATGTGCTTGTTCGAATAAAGCTGAATCACTAGCTGAAATCACTCTACGGGTCTTTGTTAGCGCGATCTAACAAAGAGGCTGGATTTATACCCCGCCCTTTGCTACCCGAAGGAGTCTCAGAGCGGCTTACAATCCCTTCCCCTTCCCTCCCCACAACAGACACCCTGTGAGGTAGGTGGAGCTGAGAGAGCTCTCTTGAGGACTGCCCTTGAGAGAACAGCTCTGAAAAAAACTTATGGCTGACCCAAGGTCACACCAGCAGCTGCATGTGGAGGAGTGGGGAATCAAATTCGATTCTCCCAGAGTAGAGTCCGCACTCCTAACCACTGCACCAAACTGGCCCAGAAAGGTAGAGAAGAGTATAATAGCTTTAAGTGTGAGATGCAGCAACAGGTGCCAGATAGAGTCAGTCACCTGTCTTAACTCAAATGCTTCTGCTGGGAGAGACTGGATCATGGTCAAACCCAGCCAAACCCCACCCAATCACATGGAGTTCGATTCAAAGGCTAATGTTCCACCAATGGAGTTCTCCTTGTACTGGAGGAAGGTTCCATTGTTGGAGGAAAGGAAGCTTGCCAGTTGCCCATAACAGAAAGGGGTTGTGGAGAGCTTTGTCCAATGGAGAAGGAGAAGCATTAGTAAGCAAGGCTCTACCTGTGCTATTCAGGGCTGGCTATGTGGCCAAGTGATCCATGGGGCTGCTTGGGACACCAAAAAAGGGAGAGGGCACTGATGGCAAAAAAGAAGGCGGCTTCCAGGTCTCCTGCTGGCAGCCCCTGACCCCCTGGCTGCCACTTGGTAGAGCAATGAGCTAAAAGTACAAGGGAAATTGCTGTCGCTCTGTTGGCACGATGTCATTTCCAGCGCAGACCTGGAAGTGATGTCATCGCATCAGAGAACACTCTAGGATTTCTCTGAAACTCTGGTCAAACCATCGAGTTGAATCTTAGAAGTGAAATCCTAAAAGTAGAATTCTAGAGCATCGCCCTGACCTGATGGGTTTTCACCATAAGGGATGTTGTGCTGTCAGAGTGACGTCGACTCGCCTTTCCCAGTGCCCCTCAGCTTCCAAGCGGCTGTGGGTGCTCAGTCAGCAGCCTTATAATGGCCTATGGGATGAAGAAACGCAAGCCTGTTTGGGGTCGCAAAAGTCCTTGAACAAGCCTGGTGCTATACCATAACCCCCGGTTTAGACCCCACAGAGGACTTCCTCAGAGATGTGTGTTGGGGGGCGATTTTTGTTGATCCCGCAGCAAATCTCGGACCTCCTTCACGTTGTTTTCAGGCATCTTCTGTTCCCTAGGAGGAGCATTTCTGTGGCTCTTATGGCCTGCAGCAGGACAGGAGAAAGTCACTTTCCATAGGTAGAAATCCTTTCCATTAGCAGAAATTTCCAGTGAATACACTCCATTAGATCTACATTTTCATAGTGACTATACATAGAGCCAGGGCTATTTTGGGGCAGGAACGCACAGGAACGGAGTTCCGGCTGGCTCCCAAGTTGACCACGCCCAGCAGGAACTCATTAGCATAATAGGCCACACCCAACAGCAGAAACTCATTCGGATTGGCTACATTAGGGGTGTGTGGCCTAACATGCAAAGGAGCTCCTGCTACAAAAAAAGGCCCTGGGTTTTGACAACATAAACAGAATAACAAGCAAAAGGTGGGTGTGGCTGGATAACCACACTTCTGGTAACATGTGGGTGCGGCCTAATGGGCTAATGAGCTATGCTGTCAAGGGTGTGGCCTAATATGTGAATTGGTTTCTGCTGTTGGGTGTGGCCTATTATGCTAATGAGTTCCTGCTGGGCTTTTTCTACAAAAAGAGCCCTGCATAAGCACAAATCACCACGATGGCACACATCATTACATTTTATTCATTTATTTATTTGAAACATCTTTATGCCACCTTTCTACCTAATCAGGGTCCTCTAGGCGGTGCACATGAAAATATTTGAACAATTGAAAGCAATATTTTAAATTATTCAATAAAAACATACAAACAACTGGGAGGAGAGCCAATAACTGGGATGTGGGGATATGCCAAACAGAATTTAAAAAGTCTTCATGCACTGGTGAAAGACACTGCTAATGGGAGACAGACAAATTTCCATGCCTCCAGGCACCTGTTCACAGTTTCTACACCCTCCCTGGGATCTGCCAGTAGCAGATCCAGCTGGTAGCAGATTCTGTGGCTAGCAGATCCCGCTAAGTGTAGAATGTTGCCAGCTCTTCTGTGGATTTCTGATCAAGTTAAACAAAAATTGTTCTCTCCATTTGGCAGAAGAGCAGCTCACCATTGCTACCTTCAACCATCCAGTCAGAGGGACCACATTTTGGGATGTAAGGACTGAGGTGGGATTTAACAACTTATTCACTGCTATTGAGAAAAGATCTTCTTTCTCAAAAGATGCCTCAGAGCTCTTTTAACGTCTTTATTTCTAAGACTGTAGATGTATGGATTGGACATTGGGGTGATAACAGTGTACATGAGAGCAAAAACGGCCCCGCGCTGGGCAGAGTAGGTGGAGGCAGGTTGGAAGTAGACCCCAATGATGGCCCCATAGAGGAGAACCACCATAGTGAGATGGGAGCCACAGGTGGAGAACGCCTTGCGCCTCCCCGAGGAGAACTTCATCACAGTCACCACAATGCGGGCGTAAGTGAGAATAATGAAGAAAAAGGGACCAAGGATGATGAGCCCACCCTCAAAAAAGATGGCCGCTTCATTGATGCTGGTGTCTGAGCAGGAGAGCTGGAGCAAAGGATCATGGTCGCAGAAGAAGTGGGACAGGTGGTTGTCCCCATGGTAACTGAGGCGCAGGAGGAGCCCAGCATGCAGCATGGAGTGGAGGGTGGAAACGATCCAGCACCCAGCCACCAAACGTCCACAGACCTTCTGGCTCATCACCGTAGCATAGTGGAGTGGGTTGCAAATGGCGACATAGCGATCCAGAGCCATGACACTCACCATGAGGATGTCTGTGACACCAAACACATAGAAGAAGAAGAACTGAGCCATACAGGAAAAGAAAGGAATTGTCTTGGAAGAGGACATGAGGTGAACCAGCATCTGAGGCACCGTGACTGTGAGGAAGCCCACGTCCACCACAGAGAGGCTCCGCAGCAAGAAGTACATGGGGGTCTGAAGCCGGGCATCCACGGTGATTAGAATGACCATCATGATGTTGCCCAGAAGGCCTGCCCCATACATCAGCAGAAAAGAGGCGAAGAAGAGAGGCTGTTCTTCGGGTTGTGAGGAGAACCCCAGAAGAACAAACTCCACAACATCCATGCCATTCTCACAGTCCATGGCTGCTGCAGGGAGAATCGCAACATGAGGCAGTCAGAAGAAAAGGAACTGGAAGGTCTTATATGCAGGGGCCAATGCTCCCTCTAAGCTGTGGATTCTTATATGCAGGGGCCATTTCCTGCAGGAGCGCACAGGAACGGAGCTCTGGCAGTAAGGAGCCCAGGGGGTGGGCACATGCAGCAAGCCTTTCCCCTGTTCCCAGCAGCCCTCAATCGAGCCACAAAGAACAAGAGGCAGCCAGGTAAGTTGCAGAGCCCCCACCACCACCTTCAGGTACAAGCTCTCCCTCCTCTGTGAGGGCAGATCTGCGCTTCCCCCCATAGCTAGCAATCCAAAACAGTCCAGTGGAGCCTGAGCGGTGGGGGTTGCCTTCTGACACACTCCCAGTGATGTCAGGGGGTGTGGCATATGCAAACAAGTTATGCTAATAAGTTATTCTAAGAGCTCCTGTACCTCTTTTTCTACAAAATGACCCCTGCTTATATGTACAAACTCATGCCAGAAGGTAGGCCCTTCCAGAACAGAAATGCCCTTATTGGAACAAATTTACTTTGCTGAATTTTCCATTTCCAAGGTTCGGCTTCTGTATTTGAAATATTTAGCACTATAGAGGGTGGATTGTGTTCTGACTGGCAGTTTTTAAAACCGAAGGCCATAAAATTGTCAGGTTCAGTGATCAAAATCTGTCAAATATCACTGTTACCATCCGTCAGTGAGAGAAACCTGTGTGAACCTTCTGTGCTTGTTATCAGGAGCTAGACAGAGCACGTATCTTACTCCCATCCTGCAGTCTCCCCACTGGCCGCCCATCAGTTAGGGGGCTCAATTTACAGTATTAGCTATCACTCACAAAGCCCTTCATGGCCTTGGGCCTGCAAATCTACCAGGCTGCCTCTTCCTCTACGCTCCGCCATGACAGCTCTGCTCATCGGAGGAGGGTCTGCCGGAGGTGCCAACCTGCAAATGGGCAAGACTAACACCTGCCTGTATGCGTGCTTCCTCCACTGCGGCCCCCACCTTATGGCGCAGCCTTCCTGAGGAGGTCAAGGAAAGCTCCCACCCTCCTGGCGTTCTGCAAACTATGCAAAACAGAATTCCTCGCGGAATTATTCAAGAGGACTGTGATCTGGACTACTGTGTGTAGCTTGCCGAAACTAGGATCCTGCTATGGAACTTCGCATCGTTTGATGTGTCATGTTAATAGTAATGTTTTGCTTCAGTTCTGTCTTTAGATTTCTGTCTGGTTCTATGGCCCTAATCCTATCGCATTGGTCATTTAATGTCCCGTCCATCAGTTGTCTTGACTCACTTTGTGAAACTGCCTTGAGTCCAAGTGAGAAAAGCAAGGTTAACATGTTTGCTGTCCGTCACTAACTGTCGCATCAATAAGTAAATAAGTAAGATATGGATAAGATGCTGAACTGCAGGCTGTGGAAGGTCGGTAGTTCAGCAGTTCGAGACCCAAGTATGCCGCATGACGGAGAGAGCTCCCGTCTCTAGTTCCAGCTCCTGCCAACCTAGCAGTTCGAAAGCAAGAAATTGCAAGTAGATAAATAGGTACCACTTCGGTGGGAAGGTAACAGCATTCCCCGCGCCTCGGTGTTTAGTCATGCCGGCCACATGACCACGGAAATGTCTTCGGACAGCGCTGGCTCTTCGGCTTTGAAACGGAGATGAGCACCGCAACCCTAGAGTCGGATTCGACTGGCTTTCGAGCAAGGGAACTTTTACCTTTACTTTTTAAGATATGGCCACTGAAGTCTGTTCTGACAAATAGCTACACTTGGCATTTGATATTGCCCTGTGCTACGTAGGCCCATATCGACTAGGGTTTGAACACAGATCATTGTGTATAATGAAGTTGATCTGTATTTTATTTGTTGTTAGCTTGCACCTCGTTTGGGTGGCATCTCCCTTTTTTTTTGGCATTCCCAGATCAACTGTAAAATAGTGTCAGCAAGGCTAACATGTTTGCTGTCCGTCACTAACTGTCAAATGTGCAATATCTCAAATACCCCCAAAATGAGTATCCACGAATAACACAGACCAATAATCAGCTATCCAAAAAATGCAACAAAGAATTTTGTGGAAACTAATTTGTTGAAGTTCTGGCTTGTTCAGATCAACCTCACCAATTACATATTACCCATTCTCAATGCTTATCAGTTTCACACACAAGAACTGTGAACAGTCAATTGCGTTCAAAGCAAAATACTCCTCTGCATCGCGCAGTACAGTCTGTCAGGTTCCTCAGTAAGATTTCCAAGGTGAGTACAAGTTGTGTGCAATGGCCATTTGGCAACTGTAACCCAGACAGAGGGTTGAAATAGATATTGGAAGATCCACAAATGGATTTTCAGAGTGTCTTCGTGGATAAATAGAAGCAGGAGAGAGCCCTGATTTGGTCTGACGCAGCCAGGGCCGGCCCATTACTGTTAAATTTTAGACTGTCACCTAGGGTGATGGCTCAACAAGGGTGCCATTCTGGCCGACCTCATCCCCTCCTCGCCTGCACAGGAAGCCTCCCTTGCCTGATTCTTGCTCTGTCCCCGGCAAGAGACTCCCCTCTTTGCAGCCCCCCCAGATAGAAAGGCGGGGGGACAGGTGCGGGGAACAGCCCAGGATGACAGGAAAGTGCCGCTTGCCCTCTGCCGCCCCCACCCCTGCAGTCTCTTTGGAGCTTACTTTGCAGCCTCCCCCTCCCCTCAAGTGATCCCGCCCCCCCCCCCCTTTGCAGGCCCTGCACAAGGGTGTGTGTGCCAGAATGTATCCTCGCCTAGTGGGCGAAAAAAACCTAGGGGCATCACTGGACGTAGCAGCACGTGGAGGAGGTTAATCGTGTCCTTTTGTGTGGTTTTCCCAACCCAATATGATTGTTTGTCCTGTTGGGGGAAAATGTACAGGCAACAAATGGGGAATCTGTATGTAAATCTGAGTCAGGTTGGTGTAGTGGTTAAGTGTGCGGACTCTAATCTGGGAGAACCGGGTTTGATTCCCCACTCCTCCGCTTGCACCCGCTGATGAGACCTTGGGTCAGTCACAAGCTCTGGCACAGCTGTCCTTGAAAAAGAGCTGTGTCTGAGTTCTCTCAGCCCCACCCACCTCACAGGGTGTCTGTTGTGGGGAGGGGAAGGGAAAGGACTTTGTAAGCCGCTCTGAGATTTCTTTGGGTAGTGAAGGGCGGGGTATAAATCCAATCTCTTCTTCTTCTTCTTCTTCTTCATCCAACAGTAACCATTATACCACACTACCCCCAGCTGTCCCAGCATACAAACTACAATATACTCTTCTCTGAGAACAGGCAAGTGTTATCCCATCTAGCAAAGCCACTGGAGTTCCAACACATACTGGATAGCAACAGAATCTAAAAAGCTAGTGCAGTGTTGGCAGAGTCTAATCTGGAGAACCATGTTTGATCCCCCTGCTCCTCCTCCAGATGAAGCTGCCGTGTGACCTTGGGCCAGCCACAGTTCTGGATACCTCCCAGAATAATACTCCCCTGGTGGGACTCAGTGGCTTATTACATTGATCGCCCCTCCTCCATTTTCTCACAACAACACTGTGAGGTAGACCAGGCTGAGAGTTTGTGATGGGACCCTTGGTAGAAGTGAGGATTCAAGCCTGAGTCACCCAAGGTCCTAGTCAGACACCCTGCTCAGTGGAGGATCAGCCTAAAGCATCCCTGGCAAGTGTTCATCCGGCCACTGCTTGAAGACTGCCTGAGAGGGGGAGCTCACCATCTCCCTAGGAACGAGGAGAAAGGAAGCTGCGATGGATTGTGCTGCAAAAGCTCATAAGTCTTATGTGAACATATGAAGCACTGTGGAGAATTAATGCTTCACAGAACCAGAGAGGCTTGAGTGACAGGCTGCTCAAAGGGATTTGATTGGTTAGCATCGCTTGAGCAGAAAGGCTTGGGAACTGACTGCTGAAGAGAATTCAGCTCAGCCCTGACTAAGGAGGGTTTAGCTCTGACTAAGAAATGGAACCATTTAGGCCTGACTGAAGAGAGCTTAGTACTGACTGAGAAAAGTTTAGCACTGATTGAGGACTGGGAAGATTGGCAAGGAGGACTGGGAGGATTGGTGAAGATCCCCATTTGAGCCAGAAAAAGGGATAGATCTTCTAGTCAGAGAAGTGCTTCCCTACCCAGTTGGAAAGGGAGATGGCTCAAAGAGTGGAGTGATCCCTCTTGTGTTTAGAGAAGGAATTGGGGACTTGGTAGTGTATCCCTGCTTTCTGATACCTGAAGTCAGTTCAACTCAAGAGTGTTTAGAAGACAGTGAAACCAAAGCCTCTCATCTCTTAAGATTCTAAGACTTTGCGAAAAGATTTAAACTCTCACTTGCTGGAAACGTATGAATGTGAAATTACTAAATTCATTATTGATTTATCTCAGACATTTTACTCCTGCTCTCAACTGACCTTTCCCCCTCTACCTTGAATAAAATATCTTGTTTATTTTTAAATGTTCTAAAGCCTTTTGTGTGCCATTTTCTGAAGTTTGCATTAAAGAGGGTGATCTTGTCTCTTCCCTCAAGTTTCTGGGCTGAGCCAGCATTAAAACTCCATGAAGTGACAAGGTGGGACAGCCATTTTTCTTCAGATATGAAGAAAATAAAGGGGCTGCTCAGTCAGAAAGGATGGGGAGGGGGGGAGGAGGGAAAATCATGTGTCTGAGTGAAGGACCAAGGCTAGGTCGTCATCCAAAGAAGAACATGAAGTGGCAGGGGAGGGAGGGAACAGACAACGAACAAACCCTTGCAGCCTGATCTAAGAGTTCAAGGAAAATGCCATCAGCCAACCTACACGGACTATGGTGGGACTGGGGTAGCTATTTGGGCTCAGAAGGAAGGGAGTCAAAGCCAGGCCCTACAAATGTTAGGAGGAGAAATCTATTTCCTGCTGTTCCCTCTAAGCTCTGGAGTCCTGTGAGCAAAAATTCTACTTTGTGAGCTACTGACATTAAAGTTGCGAGCAGGTGATTTGGCTACTGAATATGCTCTGGGGCCGTCCTTCCTGAGCTAAGACAGAAATGTGTGACCTGGAGGCTAAAAAACTGTGAGCTAGCTCACACTAACTCAGCTTAGAGGGAACACTGTGACTCAAGTGCACGTCCTGAGGCCCAAGTTTCAAGGGGCGAGTGACAAGTGGGCACATTGCTTCCTCCCGCATTTACCATTCACACATTTGTGGACATACATCCACACTCACAGGATGCTGGTGAAGATAACTGAAGAACTATTACAGTTCTGCAGGGCCTGTAAAACGGAGCTCTTCCACCAGGCGTTCGGAGCCGCCGCCGCCACCACTGCTACTGGAGAGCAAGCCCGTCCCCGGGGTCCTCCGTGTATAGCCTGACCTGAGCGCCTGCTGGGACATCTGATGGAGATCAAGAAGCTGACTGAACGCCGAGGAAGCATGCTAGCACTTTAATATGTTGTATCGCTATGGTTTTAAATCTCTGTTTGATTGGATTTTATATCGTATATTGTGTTATTATATTGTATTGTTTGCATTGTCGTGTGAAGCCGCCCTGAGCCGGCTTTGCTGGGAGGGCGGGATACAAATCTAATGAAATAAATAAATAAATGGCCGGCCTCCCATTTCCCCTGCCGTCTGACATTGTGGGCAGGAGAGTCAGGGTGGAAGTGGTGAGGAGAAGAGGAGAGAATGCCTCTGACAATAATCAGGGGAGGAATGTCCTGACCTTTTAACGATATGGAAATGGGCTGCTGAAACTTCTCATGGCACGGAAGTCAGCCGCATGGCCTGGTAAATTGATATCCCATCAAGCCTCTATTTTGCCAGTTTGGTGTTGTGGTTAAGTGTGTGGACTCTAATCTGGGAGAACCGGGTTTGATTCCCCACTCCTCCACTTGCACCTGCTGATGTGACCTTGGGTCATTCACAAGCTCTGGCACAGCTGTTCCTGAAAGAGCAGTTTGTGTCTGAGTTCTCTCAGCCCCACCCACCTCACAGGGTGTCTATTATGGGGAGGGGAAGGGAAAGGAGTTTGTAAACCGCTCTGAGACTCCAAGTCTTCTTCTATTAAGGGGACAGGATACTTCCTGCCGCCCTGCCCCCTTCACCACTGATGGCAACTCCCCAAAATAATAATCTCGATTCACCTGGTGGTGGTGGGAAGTGCCATCAGATTGCACCTGGCTTATGGCAACCCCTTACAGTTTTCAAGGTAAGAGACTAACAGAGAGGTGGTTTGCCATTGCCTGCCTCTGTGTGGTGAGCCTGAACTTCTGTGGTGGTCTCCCATCCAAATACCAACCAGGGCCAACCCTGCTTAGCTTCTGAGATATGATGGAACTAGCCTAGCTTGGGCCATCCGGCTTGGGCTCAGTTCCCCTGGACCCACAGATTCTTGCCGGAGACATCATGACGCAAAACAGAATTTCAGAACATCTTCCCTTTGCCAAGCCAAACTGGGAGCATGCCCAAAAGATTATACAAGTTCAGAAGACAGAGGCATGTTCAAGAGTGTAGGAAACAATGGAACACTACCATCTGCCTTTCTCAGCAGCAGACTCGGCATGCACATAAACAAGCATCTTCAGCCTCATCTTTCCGTCCCAACGGTGATCTAATAACGAAGCAGGTTTGTGCTTCTCACGTGCCTCAGTCCCCACCACCAGCCCAGGTCCATCTGGCCAGCCATTCCTTGCATGAGATACTCTGGTTGGTACTATATAACATTGCACGGTCCGAATGGTGGCACCAAAGATGGAATGCTGCTGGAATCCAAAACCCTGCTTACCTCTGTACAGGAAGATGCTCCTAACTTCTCACCGAGGTGTCCGTCTGGTGTTGGATGAACGTGTTGAGCAAAAAGAGGACAGTAACCGAGTAGTAACCAAGCTGGGTAGTCTTACTCTGGGAGTCTTAAGGTTCCAGAAAACCAGTGGGAGATTCCATGTACGTCTCCGCAACAGAAGTCCATGAGGATAATACACAGGCAGGGAGACGAGCTGCTGAGATGCTGTTTTTCTGTAACTCCAGCACCGACTCAAGACTTAGAAATATCACTGCTCTCTTTTCTTCTTCCATTGGGGCCAGCACTAGACATCCCAGTTCTATTCCCTAGTATAGGGAGAAATAGCTCTGGTCCTCTGGAAGGGGAATGAGAAAGAGGAGGGTGATGTGGTCACTCAGTATATTTGGAGACCAAATCAAAGAACTGCACAGTATCCTGTGATCGTCTAGTGTCACCCTCTGCCCTGAAGTAGGGTAGGACCATCCATGGTCCTTGTCTGTATGTGAATAAGAATGGAGGGAGACATTCTCCTCCCCCAACTAGCATTTCCTCCAGGCCTGGAGGGAAAATGTTCTGTTCCCTTAAGAGAGGCTTTTGTTTCCTATTTATTTATATATTTATTTATTTCGCTGTCAAGTCACAACCAATGTTCCCTCTAAGCTATGGAGTCCTGTGAGCAAAAATTCTACTTTGTGAGCTACTGCCATTAAAGTTGTGAGCACGTAGTTTGGCTACTACATAAATTAGTTTGCTCACGAGCTAGCTCAGACTAACTGAGCTTAGAGGGAACACTGGTCACAACCCACTTCTGGCCACCCTGTTGGGTTTTCAAGGCAAGAGATGTTCAGAGGTGGTTTGCCATTGCCTGGCTCTGCGCAACAACCCGAGGCTTCCTTGGTGATGTTCCATCCAAACACTAACTGAGAGCCAGTTTGGTGTAGTGGTTAAGTGGTTACTCTAATCTGGGAGAACCGGGTTTGATTCCCCACTCCTCCACTTGCACCTGGCTGGATGAACTTGGGCAAGCCGTAGTTCTGATAAGAGCTGTCCTTGAAAAAGAGCAGTTTCTGTCAAGAGCTCTCTCAGCCCCACTAACCTCACAGGGTGTCTGTTGTGGGGTGGGGAAGGGAAAGGAGACTGTAAGCCACTCTGAGATACCTTTGGGTAGTGAAGGGTGGGGTATAAATCCAATCTCTTCTTCTTCTTCTTCTTCTTCTTGACCCAGCTTAGCTTTCAAGATCTGATGAGATTGGGCTAGCCTAGACCAATGTTCCCTCTAAGCTGTGGAGTCTTGTGAGCAAAAAGTCAGCTTTGTGAGCTACTGGCATTAAAGTTGTGAGTGAGTGACTTAGCTACTGCATAAATTAGTCTGCTCTGGAGCCATCCCTTCCTGAGCTAAGACAAAAATGTGTGAGATTAGAGGGAACACTGGCCTAGACCATTAGGGTCAGGTCAGAAAAACAGGGGATTTCCCATTGCCTGCCTCTGGGCACTAACCCTGGTGTTCCATGGTGGTCTCCCCTCCAAATACTGACAAAAGCCAACCCAGCTTAGCTTCTGAGATCTGATGACATCAGGCTATCCAGGTCAGGGCAATAGAGGCTTTAAAACAACAACAACAACTTTATTTTATGTAAGACAAACAAACAAAAACAAACATACACACAAAAGGGGGGGTTCCATTTGCAACCTTATTTTGTCTATTAAGTTACCTCATACATTAACAAGTTATATTTTTAAATTTTTTCCACCTTGTATTTTGGACTATATCTTTATTCATAACTAAATAAACTATAGTTCATTGTGCTTTGGTTGTATGTCCATGTGATTGATTTATTAAGCTCTTCCATCCATTTGTAAAACCTTGACCATGTATTCTCAAAATTTCTTTCGTTTTGTCCTTTCAAAATAAAAGTTTGTTTGTCCATGTCTGCAGCTTCAAGTATTTTATTAATAATTTCTTCTTTTGAAGGTACCTCATTTTTCATCCAGTATTTGGCATATAATATTCTTGCAGCTGGATAGGAATCTTGCTTTTTAGAGTTTTCTGGTAGTATATTCAATAAAAACAACTCTGGTATATAAGGTATAGTACATTTTAACCTTTTTTGTAACAATTCATGAATCCAAGACAAATATTTTTTAACTCTATCACACATCCACCACATATGAAAGAAAGAACCAACATTTTTTGACACTTCCAACAATCATTTGATAATTCAGGATAAAACTTTGCTAATTTGTCTGGAGTGATATACCATCTATAAAACATTATATAAATATTTTCTTTAAATGAAACTGCTTTAGTAATCTCTACATTTGTTTTCCATACCTGCGACCATTGGTCTAAATTAATATTATGACCCAAGTTTTATGCTCATTGGACCATGCAGTTTTTTAACTATTTCATCTTGTGTTTTATTTTCTAACATTATTACATATAATTTCTTGATCAATTTCTCATCAGTATGTAACAATATCTTGTCTATTTCTGTTATTTTTGAATAAAAATCTATTTGTTTATCTTTGACGTATCTTGATTCTATTTGAACTCTTCCCCACCAACTTAAGTTGGATTCTTTTTTAAAAAATTATTTCTTTATTGCATCTATACTACAAAGAAAACATAGATATAAAAACATGGGGTAAACATTTCAAGCCTTAACTAATAGTTTAGCCTTATCCATATTACTCATTAAATCTTTATCTCACTTTTACAGGATATTAGGATTTTGTACATATCTTTTTCTCAAATCTTAATTATATGACGTTTTTAAGTTGTCATAGTTTCCAACCCAAGTATAAAATTTTAACCAGGTATTTTTGAAAATTTCTTCTGTTTGGTTTTTCAAGAGTAATGAAAGTTTATCAATTTCTGCTATTTCAAGTATTTTGTTTATGGTTTCTGTTTTCGATGGTAATTCTGTTGTCTTCCAATATTTGGCGTATAATATTCTAGCAGAGGTAACTACATGTAATATAAAATATAAGTCTTTTTTATGTCGATCTGGTATTATATTTAATAGAAATATTTCTGGAATAAAGGGAATAGGAATTTTTAAACTTAAGTTGGATTCCTGAATTTTAAGATTTTCTATTGGTTTTAATTAATTTTTGTTACCCAACAAGTCTTCACATCTTAACAGTGTATTTTTTTGAAATACGTTTCGGTTAGTGAACGCTTCTAGAAGTGAAACCCACTTTGGTACCTTGGTATAGGTAAAGGTAAAGGTTCCCTTGCTCAAAAGCCAGTCGAATCCGACTCTAGGGTTGCGGTACTCATCTCCGTTTCAAAGCCGAAGAGCCAGCGCTGTCTGAAGTTGTTTCTGTGGTCATGTGGCCGGCATGACTAAACACCAAGGCGCACGGGACGCTGTTACCTTCCCACCGAAGCGGTACCTATTGATCTACTTGCAATTTCTTCCTTTCGAACTGCTAGGTTGGCAGGAGCTGGAACTAGAGACGGGAGCTCACTCCATCATGCAGCACACTCGGGTCTCGAACTGCTGAACTACTGACCTTCCACAGCCTGCAGTTCAGCATCTTAACCACTTGAGCCACCGCAGCTCCACCTTGGTATAAAAAAGTCGTTTAACTGGGCAATAGAGGCTTGATGGGAAGTTGTTTACCAGGGGATGTCATTTCCCTCCATGCCATTAAAAGCTTCCCCTGTTCATTTCCACAGGAAAAACATTTACTAAAAGGACAGGATTTTATTTTTTTTTACTCCAAGAGGTTGGCAGTCCTACCGGTCAACCTCTAGGTGTTCAGCCGGTGGAAAGAATATAATGTCAGTTATACTCTCTGTTCGCCTTCAGCTGCACACGTGTTGGCGTCCTGTTTCCTTCCTGCATTTTGGTGCTTCAGATGTGAGCAGGAAGTCTGTGGCATCAGGGGCTGCGGCTCCATTGGCTGGCTGTCTTTCCGCCGAATGCAGGGCCACCATAAGTGTCTGAGGAAGCGTGCATGCAAATGGAAGCTTACACCTTGAATTATTATTATTATTATTATTATTATTATTATTATTATTATTAATAATAATAATATACTTTATTGTCATTGTACATAGTACAACGAAATTAAGATGCAATCATTCGGTGATCTACAACCATACTCATATACACTCACACAACCATTAAGGTTCACATTGCAACTTAAACCACCAATGTCACCCAAACTCCAATTCATACAGCATTTAAAGCAATAATAGCTCTCGAATAAAAACTGTTTTTTAATCTGTTTGTCCTTGTTTTGATTGTCCTATATCTTCTACCCGAAGGCAGCAGTTCAAACAGGGAGTGTTCAGGGTGTGACAAATCCTGCAAAATGTTCTTTGCTTTTTT
>NW_015175487.1:20818-25615 GCF_001447785.1 Gekko japonicus
ATGTCCGTTTTGTTCCTCCTATAGTCCACTACCAATTCCTTGGTCTTGGTGGTGTTGAGGATCAAATTATTTTCCCTGCACCAAACACAAAGCCGTTCCACCTCATCCCGATAAGCAGACTCATCATTCCCAGAGATGAGCCCCACCACAGTGGTGTCATCAGCAAACTTGATGATGGTGTTACTAGGGTGGGGGGGTACAATCCTGTGTGTAGAGGGTATAGAGCAAGGGTGTTGGTCTTAAAGTTGCCACTGGACTCAAACTTTGTCCAGACCAACATGGCTACCCACCTGAATCTACATTGGCCCATGATTAATGACTCATGGGTGGATCCCAGGAGACTCCACTATATGTCCTCTGCTGTTGGTGGCTTGTTTCTGTCATTTATTTCCCCTCTGCAAAATGGCCGTAGGATGCAATTTCTGCCTCCAAGTGCAACAGGAAAGGTGGCCCAGTGACTCATGCAGAGATATGACAGCACTCCTGCTCCGCTGGCATTGGGGGTTCTTAGAACGGGGTAGTGATTCTTTTTATTCTTATTTAGACAGTTTTACCACCTGCCAAATATTGGATAAGAATATGCATTATCTGTGACAGGTAGCAGCCATTTTGTAGTTGTGCCCATCAGCACGTGTCAGAATTCCAAAGGTGACCCCAGGCTCAAATAGTTGGGGATCCCTGCAGTACACCCCTGCTGAACTTAGTGGGACTTACGTCTAAGCAAAGATGCATGGGATTGTGTTCCAATGCACTTTTCATATGTGGGGTTTCTTAAAAGGTATCATTTGGTTTTAATTTAATTGCGAATCGGGGCTTGCGCCCAGGTAAGTGTACACAGCAATTCAACCTTACTATGTCATCCTTTAAAGAATCACAGCCTTATAACCTCATGATAGACCAAGCCCTGGGAGGAAAGGCTGAGGGACTTGGGAATGTTCAGTCTGGAGATGAGGAGGCTGGGGGGGACACGATCGTTCTCTTTAAATATCGGAAGGGCTGTCACTTAGAGGAGGGCAGGGAGCTGTTCCTGTGGGCAGCAGAGGAGAGGACTCGCAGTCATGGGTTTAAATTAAGGGTGGGAAGCTACTGACTGGATATTAAGAAAAACTTTTTGACATAAGAATTGTGCGACAGTGGAATCAGCTGTCTAGGGAGGTGGTGAGCTCCCCCTCACTGGCAGTCTTGAAGCAGCGGCTGGACAAACACTTCTCAGGGATGCTCTAGGCTGATCCTGCATTGAGCAAGGGGGTTGGACTAGATGGCCCGTACGGCCCCTTCCAACTCTGGGATTCTAGGATTCTGTGATTCACCGCTTTCAATAGACTTAAAAGAGTGAAGAGCTGCTTCTGACTGCACTCTTTCTTTATTTCTTTCTCATCTACAATAGCAGCTTGTTTTTCTGCCTTGGGCTCCATCTTTCCTGGGCGTGGGAGGGATTGGCCCACCCACCATGGCCCAGACTTGGGGGGAGTTTGAGTCAGGGTCCGTGCTGGCAGCAGATGCCTTCTGTATGTGATGCTTGAGGCGAGCCACAATGGCCCGGAATGTTCCGTGAGGTTCCATTCACTATGGAGACGGCAGTTTAAGGCATCTTATTCCCGACCGTCTTCAGTAATGGAGCAGGTAATGAAAGCCGAGCGCTGGAGAACACGTGGAGGCAAAAAACGTGAGGTGGTGAGGAAGGTGGAAAGAAAGAATCGAAAGAAGCGGCATCAGAACTATGGCCTGGGGCCACCTCCAGCCCCAAGAACCATTTTTTGCCCCCCCAGGAGCCCCCAGCCTTGTTCCTCCTCTTTACTGGAGTTTCACCTCAGCCTGAAATCCCATGAGCCTTCCTCCCAGATGGATATAAGATGTAAATATTAATCAAATATACAAAAAAATACATGCATTATTACAAAATCATTTAAAAGAAGAAGAAGAGAAGAGATTGGATTTATACCCCGCCCTTCACTACCCAAAGGAGTCTCAGAGCGGCTTACAACCTCCTTTCCCTTCCCCTCCCCACAACAGACACCCTGTGGGGTAGGCGGGGCTGAGAGAGCTCTGACAGAGACTGCTCTTTTTCAAGAACAGCTGCGCCAGAACTACGGCTTGCCCAAGGTCATCCAGCAGCTGCAAGTGGAGGAGTGGGGAATCAAACCCGGTTCTCCCAGATTAGAGTCCGCATGCTTAACCACTACACCAAACTGGTGTATATTTACAGCCCCAAATATAGTCTCAGTGCAGATTAAAATCATAGTGTTATCTCAAGTATAGACCATAAGTGACCCTGACCAAACACATTTCAGTCTTATGGCCTCCTTCAGTGGTCTCGAGCATAGTTATTATACATTGGCTCCAGACATGGCAATAATATTACAACAATTACTCAGTATATTCAGGACCAAGTTGAAGTTGTTCTGGAGAAAAAAATGAAGGGGAAAGATGGGTTTCAGTCTTAAGTTTGGTGCAATATTTATAATATAATCATGAAATGAAAATCTGTTCAAAAATATCATTTTGAATTACTTCTGATCAAAGTCCATGACTCAAGACGGAGGTATAATTAAGAATAAATGAGGCTTCTTAATTATATCTCTGTCTTGAGTCATGGACATTGATTAGAAGTATTCATTTATTTATTTATTTTGGGGATTCTTATTCTGCCCTCCCCAGACAGGTTCAGGGCGGATCACAACAAATAGAGTCAAAGACGCGTTACAATAAAATCACATTAAAGTCATAAATACAATGAACAATAAAATTGGTAGCAGCAATATAATTCTGTTGGGGCCACAAGGTGGAATCAGATGGTCAGGGTCGCATATGGTCTACGTTTGAGATGACTGTATGGTTTTCATCTGTATTGAGGCTATATTTGGGCCTGTAATTGCCTTTAAATCATTTTGTAATAAATACATGCTTTTTTGGTATATTTGATAAATATTTATGTCTTATATTCTGTTCTAATACTGGGCCCTTTAATTTGGATACATGTAACCTTCTAGGTTCTTAATTCATTCATTTTAGGTTACGTTTTCTCTTCCCCCTTTTTTTGTCCCCCCCCACGGACCCCCCCCCCAATGCTGTTTTGATCACTGCAAGCCCTCTCAGGAGGAGGGTGAACAGCCAACCCCCATCCTCCCGGCTGCTACAACCCTCTCACTTTATAGGGTTGCCAGGTCCCCCCGGGGGGGGGGGCAGGGAAAACCCTGCTCGATGGGTCCATTACCTGCCGGCCCGGATCGGGCCACCGGGGGGAACCCCACCCCCAAAGTGCCGGGATCACGGAGACGTGCCTAGTGTGATGACATCATCTGGAGGTGACATCATCCATCATCACGCCGGGCACATTGCGGGGGGCACTCTATCTTTCGAGGGAAAACTCTATGGTTCTCCCTCGAATGATAGTGGTCCTGCCCCCAACGTGCCCAACGTGATGACGTCACTTCCGGGTGACGACATCACGCTGGACACATCTCCGTGCGTGCATTAAAGAACTCCTGGAGAGGGCCAGGACTCCCCCTGCTGCAGCCAAGGTAGGACTTGGCAACCATATCACTTTAGGACAGCTGTGAAGAAACCACGGGGCACACCTGGCACCCATCCTGGCTCAACCCTCCAAATGATCTTTGAATATGGTCTTTGGATCAGAAGGATTGGATGCCCCTGAGTTGCAGGAACACTGGCGAATCTTTCCCAGATCTGGTCCCTAGAGAAAACTCAAGGCAATCTAGCAGGAAAAGCCAGGTGCACCTTCGGGGGGGAGGGGTTTGGAGGTGAAGGGTGGCTAGAAGCAAAAATCCTGTTCCCTGTGCTATTGAGGGATAGCCTGTCCTGTGCTAAAGGGAGATGGTGCAGGTCTAGTGGGCATTTGCCAGTTGTGGGGGCCCGGCAAAGAGCCCTTTGAATGATCCAACTGCACCATATTTCCCTCAATTCTTGATGGCTACGCAGTGCAATTCTGAAAGTGAGGCTGAGTCTCTGCTCTGAAATCCTGCAGGGAAATAAGAAGAAGCTGCCTCTACGACAAAGAGTGTGGAGGGCAATCTTCGCCAAGAAAATATATAACATGCCAGAAGGTAGGTGTGTTGGAGGAGAAGATGAAGAAGAGTTGGTCTTTATACCACGCTTTACCCTAAGGAGTTCCAAAGCAACTTACAGTCGCCTTCCCTTCCTCTCCCCACAACAAGCACCTTGTGGAGGTAGGTGGGGCTGAGAGAGTTCTGAGAGAACTGGGACTGTCCCAAGGTCACCCAGCAGGCTTCATGTGGAGGAGGGGTGGGGAATCAAACCCAATCCTCCAGATTAGAGTCTGCCACTCATACCACTGTACCACACCGGGAGAGGGGTGAAAACTTCAGGTGGGACAAGAGAACTTGGGGAATTACAACTGAACTCCATCCACAGACATCAGTTCCCTTGGAATTTCCCAACTCAGAGGTGGCAACCCTAGGGAAACACTCTGGGTATGGCTTCGTGTCCACACTCAGAGCCCTTCAGACTGCACTTTCTGGGGGCATATTTCAGCAACTAAGCCCATATTTTCTGGAATCCAGATGCCAAGATGATCTTTGCTTTTTCTTTGCTATTTCCCCCGTTTATCTGGTGAATGGAAGTTTTCACAAAATCTGCTTTTCATTATTGACAAAACACAAGAATAAAATGGCAGTGAAAACCAGCTGTGCTCTCAGGTTAAGTTCTTTCTATTTCTATCAGAACTTGCTGTTCCAAATGTGGAAACAGCTTCTGGGGTTCCTCTGCGGAACTCAGAGTTTACTTGCTCTTCGTTTTTGAGAGAGAGAGAAAACATTC
>NW_015175487.1:25660-50141 GCF_001447785.1 Gekko japonicus
ATCCCAGGTTTCCCAGACACATCTGCTTACAACAGAAATGCCGCTCGTGTGGGTCTTCACTCCTAAATTGTTTTCATTCTGTGTTATGGACCCTCTGGTGTCCACTTATGTCCTGGGTTTCTACTTTGTGACTCCAGCTCGGTCCTGATATTCCTTCTCTTTCTGATCATAAGGTAACTGCCTTATGGAACCCATTGACCACAGGTGTTGCGGCTGTTACTCTACCTTAGCTGGACTGAAAAGGAAGTGAGAAAAATGCACGGAAGGCCACCGATGCTCCCTCTAAGCTGTGGAGCCTTGTGCGCAAAATTCTACTTTGTGATCTGCTGGCATTAAAGTTGTGAGCAGGTGATTTGGCGACTGCATAAATTAGTTTGCTCTGGAGCCCTCCTTCCTGAGCGAAGACAAAAATATGTGAGCTTAAAAAACTTTGAGCTAGCTCACTCTAACTGAGCTTAGAGGTGAAGCGTAGTGAGTTAGACGCATGTATAAACCACTGAGACGGATGTAGTGATCAGCATGGTTTACTGGTACACAACAAAGACAACTACTGGCCGGCTGGCCAACTATATACACACCTGGGGACACACCCCTAGCTCCCATTGGTGGGTTTAAATCTCCCGCCACGGTCCTATTGGTTCCCAAGTGGAGAAACTAGGAGCCTAGTCCCCATTGTTCCCCCTGAGTCAAGCTCGGGGGTATTCGCTGGCCCCTGGTGGCCGTCAGCGGACATAACAGAGGGAACACTGCGCTCCACCAATCTGTATCATTGAAAAGTATGCAGACGGAGAGTGATTTCAGCAAAGCGTACTTTATTCAATCAGGAACAAGACGACTTTGGCCAGCTCGCAGGCCAGCTTATATTCCCTCAGAACCCACCACCCAAAACACCCCCCCACTTCCCGATAGGTTATTTACAGTGGCCGAGAGTCCCATTGGCTTCTCGGCCAGGAACCTAGCCCTCTGATTGGGGCAGGCTAGGATCCACCTGGTCCATTGTCTCTAGGAGCGAAGCTTGAGGTTTGTCTCTGGACAAGTCTGGACATGTCCGGACTTGATACACTACAATCATCCATCAGTGGACCTTCTAAGTTCGGAGGCAGCAGATCTCCAAGCACCAATTCACGGGGGGGACGGACGAGGGGGGACACTTCACGCCTTGTTTGTGGGTTTCCCAGATGTGTCCAGTTACAAACTGGATGACATATTGGGTTCCTGTAGGAACTCAAAATGGCGCCAATAAGTGCATGAGGCAGAAATGGTGATGCTGAAGGGAAGCAGGGGCTGGAGGGAGGTGGGAAAGAGGGAAGAGGGGGGAGGGAAAGAGGGGACAAGCAGGGGAAAGGAAGGGCAGGAGGGGAAACTGGCCACAGGAGGAGGGCCCTTTGAGGGACCAGATTCTCTCTCAAATCCTGGCACATCTCCCTCTTGGATCTCCTGAAGAGGCAGAGGTAACCCCATCGTAAGCCATCAAGGGGCTTCATCTCCAGATCCGGCACAATCCAGACCTGGGCCTCCCTCAGCAGAGAGACCGTATGGGACAAGTGGATTCAGTTGAACAATGGGGGGGGGATACGAAAGAGCCCTAGGGAGCAGCTAGGGGGCATCCCCCAGTCAGGTGTTTCTGGTCTCTGCCCCCCAACCCCTTACAGCTTCCTCCGATACCCCTCCTGGCTGTCCAGGTTCTCTGTTCCAGAAGGCCCACACCTTGCTGTGGCAGACTTTTTTTTTTACAGATATATATATATATACAGTTACATTCCAGAAGTTAAAGACTAGTATAAAGATTCCAGGTATGGAGATAAAACACTTCCAAAACGCTTCTAAATGAAACGTTTCCAAATAAAACATTTCCAAAGGTTAGAAGCTAGTATAGAAATAACACTTGCATCTAACCGCCAAACAATTTCTGTGACCTGAGTATCACCTTACAAAACCTGGCTACTTGATGAGTGATCTTGGGATCAGTGTTCCCTCTAAGCTGAGTCAGTGTGAGCTAGCTCAGAGTTTTTTAGCCTCCGGCTCACACATTTTTGTCTTAGCTCAGGAAGGAGGGCTCCAGAGCAAACTAATCTATGCAGTAGCCAAATCGGTCGCTCACAACTTTAATGCCAGTGGCTCACGAAGTAGAATTTTTGCCCACAAGATTCCACAACTTAGAGGGAACATTACTTGGGATGTTTGTCGATTAGGAGAAATTCAAGTTTGGTTTTTTTCTGGCAGACCTGAATTTTTTCCCATCAGAGGGGTGATAATCTCTCTACGTGCCACCTCCTAGTGTGGGCATTTGAAGAACATATGTTCTATAGTCTCTGTCTCCCTAAGTGGGCAGATACAAAGCCTTTCTGCATAAGGAATGTTCTTATATTTCCCATCAAGTACAGCAGAAGGGAGGGGCAGTGCGTCTAGCTAAGGAAAAGGCTCTTCTGAGGACTTATTGTTTGTGTTGTTATTGTCACCCACAGCCAACCAGGAGTCAGTGGTGGCTGCGCTGGAGGAGGACCAGGAGAAGGAGGAGGAGGTGGGGACCGGCCACAAGGAAGGTCATCTAACCCAAAGCCATCAACCTGGAAACGAGAACCTTCTGTCCAAGCCGAACCTGGCCACAGATGCGATACCCGTTTCCTTAGCGAACCAAAACCTTTCAGCTGACCTTCAACGGTCAATTCTCCACAGCATCAAGCAGATATTTGATGAGGAACTGGAGAGGAGTGCCACTCCCCCAGTTTGCTTGGTTGAAAGGCAGAATGTCAGCTCTCTCTTCACTCCTTTGCGTCCCGTCAAGCAGTCTCCCTGCACACAAGACCAGCCCGTTTTGGAAATGCTTCTTAGGAAAAACACAAGTTATGAAAGAAATCTCCAGATCCGCACCCATCACACCAGAAGAACCATCATCAATGAAATCTACCAAATTATCATTGCAGAGGTGGAGAATTTTCCACATTCTTTCTTCCTTCAAGGAACATTCCCAACTTCTGGAATTGAGGAATTCCGAATGCTAGAGCGAGCTGCCACGAATGTCCAGGAACACCTGCCCCAACCAGCGATCAAGAGAAGTAACGTGCTGCGGGTGTCAGAAGGTTGGATTCAGGTTGTGCTTGAAGATTTGAGTATTGCTCTCGCAGGTGCTGAGAGAACCCATGGGGCATTTTCCCACCTAGTCCACTCTGGCTTTGGTGTCGTTGAAAAGATAGTGCAGATTCTTGGCCATACTGGTGGAATTCTGACCGAGGCACAGTTTAGGGACCATGTCGTAGATCTAGGCATGGGCAAATGCCAAATCCACAGCCAGACTAAAACTCCAGACGATTTGGCTGCTAGACAGCTTTCAAGCTTGGAAGACTCTTCCCCTGAAGGGATCACCAAATACCTCGTCAACAATGTTTCCATCAGGCTGATGGCGTTCACCAAAAATAAATTGGACTCTGTTTGGACACTTCTTGGACGCCATCTTCCAGTTCCTGACATCCATCCTGCCGAAACTAACATCAGGTGGTGCTCTGAAAAACTAATACATACCATCCTGGAACTTGTTCAACGAGACCTAGAACTGGAGGTGACCTCTGCCCCAAATATTCTTCCTTGTGAAGAGTACACAAATATTAAGGAAACTGTAAAGGGTCTCTGCCAGATCTTGACTTGCCAAATAGCTAGAACAAAAACAGATATCCAGAAAAGAGCAGTAGAGAAGATCTTTCGGAGGCATCTTTTGGAGCAGAATGGAACTTTGCCATTGATGGCAAGCACGGAAGAGATCTTAAACCAGGTCACCTTGCATTCTTGGCCATCCATTGTAGAGAATCTTTGCTGTCCTCCAAAGGACACAGTGTCAAGCCTTCCAGCTAACAGAGGTGAGTCTGAGGAGCATGTGCTGCCCCAACCCAGGCTGACTCTGCAGCCAAATTCCAGCTAAAGATCACTCAGTTTGGCATAAATGTCAAATACCTCCTGAAGTGTGAGATGTGGGGTCCAAATGTGCAGGTGGTGACCAGAGATTGGTCTTCTTCTGCAGTGTTGTGTGTGTTGTGGAATATCCTCTGCAGTTAAATCAGCTGTGTGCTGCCTCTGAGGTTGTGATCAGAGGGGCAGTTCAATCCGCTGTTGCCCCGCCTTGAATTAAGCCAGGTTATATTGTGGCAGAGAATCCTGACCAGACTTACCCCTTTTAGCACACTTCAATGTGCTTTTACCCCTCCTTGCATGACCAGACGGCAGGAGTCAGCCTGTCGGCCATTTTTTCAAAAGTGTGTCCTTTGAGCATGCCCAAAAGCACTGATGAGCATGCTGGGATATGGAGTTCATGGGGCTGTCGGCCATTTTATTTTTAAAGTTAGTCCACAGAGCAAGCGCACAAGCGGTGAAGAACGGCTGGGATATGCTCACTGCCGTCCTCCCTCTAATCTTTTCAATTTACCCCTTCTCCAAACAATATTAAAAAGCTGCAGAACAGGGGTGTCTGTCTTTGAGAATTTTTCAAAAGAAAATAAGGTTTTGAGCAGCCCCCGGGGGTGGGGAGAGGTGCGTATATACAGTCATGCGATCCTTGCTAACTGGGGGGGGTGGCTGGGAAACAAGAGATCAGTGATACCTGCCTGACTTGGGTGCGCAACAGAGTGACCAGACGACAGGAAATCCATTTTGGAAGCGGCTCAGACCAACAGGACCGGACTTCCTCAGGTATCACTGAAACACGGGGCAAGGGGAGGGAGGAATGGAACTCAGATGACTGGGGCGCAACGGACAGATGGTGCTGTCTGATTGTGTGCTTTAAATCCATAAGGGAACAGCAACGGATCAAATTGGCTGTCTGATCAAGACCTGAGGCTCCGATACTTTTTCTTGTTTCCAAGCTTGAGCATAAGTCATTCTAGCCAGTACCAATGGTTTGGGAATGGATTAAGAAGTTACTTTTTACAGTAGAGATGGACAAACTCACAAGGAAACTGAACAATAAACATTCTGAAGAATTCTTTGCAGATTGGTTAGATTTTAAAGAATATTTAGAGAAGGATTGGGACGTGAAGAATAATTTGTTTTCTTTAGAGAATTATTAAGGATAGAGTATATAAACTCCGAGATAAAGAAAAGTTTAAAAATTCATATATTGAACTATAGGTTACCGGTATATAAATGTGTGCTTTGTTTGTTTTTGTTAGAGATAAGAAGATCAAGAAGAAATGATAAAGGGAGGGGGTGGGAGCACTGCGGGAAGCCCGAGGAAGAAGGGGAGAGGGGAAGGGAAAAGGGATATGTATTAATTTTAATATTATGATGTTGAACGTGTTGTAATATCCCTCTAATAAAAAATGTTTAAAAAAAAAAAAAAAGACCTGAGGCTCCGGGTGGGGCCATTCCTGCTTCTACTGTTTTTAATCATGCAGGATTCTTTTATGGTTTTCTTCTGTTTCTCCTGACAGGTTTCTTTTGCATTTCTCATTTTGATTTCCATACACTGACATAACTTTATGGATTTGTGATGACTTTTGTGGGCCCTTTAACTCCTGCCCTTTGACTCACACCACTGCCAAGGAGGAGCCTTACAGTTCAGAGGCCCACAGTTCCCGCCTCCCAGTAGGAGCAGCAGAGGGTGGGGCCTGCAATCAGACCGAACCCCCCCCAGCAAACAGACCTTGCTCAATGAGCACCTGACCAGACAAAAGGCCCAAAGACAAAAACACCACTCTCCAGCAAGCGATAAGCCCCCACTTGCCCTCAAACTCTGTCCTCTCACAAAGCAACCTCAAGTAATGTTCCCCAGTGGTTTAGCGGTTTAGGAAAGGCAAAAAAGCCACAACCCCTCATCTCCTGGGTTCTTTCTCCCAGCCCAGCTGGGTCAGTTCTGCTTAGGAGGAGCCTTAAAGTTCAGAGGCCCACAGCCTCCACCACCCAGAAATAAGCCCTGGGCAAACAGACCTGGATTTCATGGATTTGTGAGCCGTCTTGTTGACTGTGTGAGCAGAAGAAAAAAAGAGAGTTGTGCCCAGCAGGGCTCCTTCCTGGGTTGCCGTCACTTGGCTCCAAGGTCATGTGCTGCAAAAGTGCCGTGGCATAAGGAGGGGGGGGGTGTCTTGGGCAGCAAATCTGACATGGGCATGCCCTGTGCAATTTCAGGGACGGAGGAGAACAAGGACAATGGCCGATGGGAGGACACTGCCCAGGGTACTGACTCAAAGGACCAAGGGTTAAGTGAGCAAAGCCACTGCGATTCCAAGGCTCCAAAGGTTGGCTCAGCTGAAGACAAAGGAGGTGCAGCAACCCCCTCGGTGAGCAGGCAAGTTAGTCAAGGGAGAATGCTGTTTGAAAGGATTGCTGAGGTGGGGAAAGGGCCTTATACTGGCGTGGGGAAAGATCCTGATCAGCCTCAGACTCTGGAGAACAACCGCCAGTCAGATCAGGTCTGATGGAGCTCAATGAACCAATGGCCCGGCCGAATAGAAAGCAGTTTCATTTGGCTACAGCAGGAGTCTCCAATACCATGCCTGTGGGTACCTTCCTTGGTACCTGCCAAGTGCTTTAGAAAATGGGCACGATAAACCTCAATGGAGTGGACATCTGTTCCAGGCCCCTTTGCTTATTAAAATGAGATACCTCCTGGAGCATGAGAAGTTGCAGCTAAGAGATGGCCTTTCTTCCTCAGGTTCTGAAACAAATTGCTCCAGGCACCTCCTCTGCCCTCAACAGCAGCCAAATCGAGGCAACTTCACACACCGACCCACAACCTCCAGTGAAGACAGAGGGTGGTAATCTATTCTTCTTTCAAATATTGTTCCCCCCCCCTCGCTTCAGAAGCGCCATGCCATGAGGAGAGGGGGGTCTTGGGTAGCAAATCTGACATGGGCATGCCCTGTGCAATTTCAGGGACGGAGGAGAACAAGGAAGATGGCCGACACGAGGACACTGCCCGGGATCGTGACCCAGAGGACCAAGGGGTAAACGAGCAAAGCCACTGCGACTCTAAGGCGTCAAAAGCTGACTCAGCTGAAGACGAAGAAGGTTCAGCAACCCCCTCGGTGAGTAGACAAGTGAGTCAAGGGAGGGACTCCTCTTCCTGGATGTCCCTGCTCCTCAGGGGAGAGGAGAGGGTGGATTGAGACAAGACCTCTCCTGCCATTATTCGCAACCCCCGGAATGTCCTAGCAAGGGCGGTGGGTGTCCGACGGAAGGGCCAAGGGCAGGTGATGGCGGAGATGCTTCCCCGTCCTCCTCACTATCCACTGACGGCAGCCTCTATTGCATCCAGGGAAGGCTCTTTTGGGCTGGGAGGGAGGTGGGAGGTGGCGCCCAGCCCTGGCCAGGCAAAGGAGAGCTCCTGGAGAAGTGCCCCCAGGAATCCTGTTGCCCACGGGCTCCTCATTGGGGGATGCTGAATGAAAGGATTCCTGGGGCAGGGGAAAGCCCTGATCAGCCTCAGGCTCCGGAGAACAACAGCCAGTGCGGTGGAGCTCCATGAACCAAGGGCCTGGCTGAACAGAGCTACAGCAGGGGTCTCCAATATCGTGCCCATGGCCACCTTTCCTGGTCCTCACCAAGTGCCTTAGAAAACCACACTTTTAGCGGTTGGCTCTGCTGCCCCTTATGGCAGGTAGTCTGCAAGTCTTTTGCAAGCGGGAGGTCTGAAATCCAGCCCCCGGCCTCTCATATAACTACAGTTAAAACTTAACATTTAGGGGCTGTGTGCTTCCACTCCCCTTCCTTTGGGTGTGTGTGTGAGAGAGAGTATTTTCTCTGTGTGTGCATGCTTATGGGCCTGGAAGTCATGGTGACTTCTGGTGACCCCCCAGGCAATATCAAGCCGCTTCCCTTCCTAACAGCACAAGTGACCAAACCCTCCTGCCTCTCTATAGTTTTCTGCCTGACAACACACCCCTGTCCCCCAAGCATAGGTTCTTTATGAAGACGGGGGCCACAAGAGCCAGAATCTCCCTTCCAGTTTGGAGGAGAACGCTACACAGAGAGTGATTAAGCTGTGGAATTCACCACCAGAGAATGGCCACAGGAATAAGCAGCTGTAAAAGGAGATTAGATGGAGGATAAAGTCTATCAATGGCTACTAGCCATTGTGGCTCAGGGGAACCTCCATGTTCAGAGGCACTCTGAATCCCAGAGACAGGGGGCAACATCAGGGGAATGCCTCGGCCTCTATGTCCTGTTGTTGGCTCTCCAGTGGAACTGGTTGACCACTGAGTGAGACAAGGTGGTAGACTAGATGGACCCTCACTGGTCTGATCCAGCAGAGTTCTGATGTTCTCAACACCATGGATGGGGGAAACTTCAGTCCTGGGCTCAAGAAGTTGGCTACCTCTGTTTCTGCTTATCAAAATGAAATACCTCCTGAAGCATGAGAAGTTGCAGCTAAGAGATGGCCTTTCTTCCTCAGGTTCTGAAACAAATTGCTCCAGGCACCTCCTCTGCCCTCAACAGCAGCCAGATTGAGGCAACTTCACACACCGACCCACAACCTCCAGTGAAGACAGAGGGTGGTAATCTATTCTTCTTTCAAATATTGTTCCCCCCTCGCTGCAGAAGTGCTGTGGCCTGAGGGGGGTCTTGGGCAGCAAATTTGACATGGGCATGCCCTGTGCAATTTCAGGGACTGAGGAGAACAAGGAAGATGGCCGACAAGAAAATACTACCCGGAATAGGGACTCAGAGGACCAAGGGGTAAACGAGCAAAGCCACTGCGACTCCGAGGCTCCAAAAGCTGACTCAGCTGAAGACGAAGAAGGTTCAGCAACCCCCTCGGTGAGTAGACAAGTTATTCAAGGGAGGGACTCTTCTCGCTGGATGTCTCTCCAGAAGAACTGGTTGGTCACTGTGTGAGACACGGGGATAGACTAGGTGGAACACTGGTCTGATCCTGCAGGGCTCTTCTGATGTTCTTAACATCATGGATGGGGAACTCTGGTCTCCGAAGAGCAAGGCTGTGGGAAACTTCAGTCCTGGGCTCAAGAAGTTGGCTACCACTCTTTCTGCTGAAGCTTGGAATTGACAGACCGTACCATCTACAATCCATTGCATTTCCATGCTTTCCTGGTTATCCTTCAGTCTCAGGACCTGATGCCTGCTGATTTTAAACATGAAACACCTATAGAAATGATAATTGGGCACAGCCTTTGTGGAAAAGGCTTCTTTGTGGAAAAGGCTTCTTAAATCTCAATGAATGGAAGCCTGTTCCGGCCCCCTTTGCTTATCAAAATGAAATATTTCCTGTCCTGGAGCATGAGAAGCTACATCTAAGAGATGGCCTTTCTTCCTCAGGTTCTGAAACAAATTGCTCCAGGCACCTCCTCTGCCCTCAACAGCAGCCAGATTGAGGCAACTTCACACACCGACCCACAACCTCCAGTGAAGACAGAGGGTGGTAATCTATTCTTCTTTCAAATATTGTTCCCCCCTCGCTGCAGAAGTGCTGTGGCCTGAGGGGGGTCTTGGGCAGCAAATTTGACATGGGCATGCCCTGTGCAATTTCAGGGACTGAGGAGAACAAGGAAGATGGCCGACAAGAAAATACTACCCGGAATAGGGACTCAGAGGACCAAGGGGTAAACGAGCAAAGCCACTGCGACTCCGAGGCTCCAAAAGCTGACTCAGCTGAAGACGAAGAAGGTTCAGCAACCCCCTCGGTGAGTAGACAAGTTATTCAAGGGAGGGACTCTTCTCGCTGGATGTCTCTCCAGAAGAACTGGTTGGTCACTGTGTGAGACACGGGGATAGACTAGGTGGAACACTGGTCTGATCCTGCAGGGCTCTTCTGATGTTCTTAACATCATGGATGGGGAACTCTGGTCTCCGAAGAGCAAGGCTGTGGGAAACTTCAGTCCTGGGCTCAAGAAGTTGGCTACCACTCTTTCTGCTGAAGCTTGGAATTGACAGACCGTACCATCTACAATCCATTGCATTTCCATGCTTTCCTGGTTATCCTTCAGTCTCAGGACCTGATGCCTGCTGATTTTAAACATGAAACACCTATAGAAATGATAATTGGGCACAGCCTTTGTGGAAAAGGCTTCTTTGTGGAAAAGGCTTCTTAAATCTCAATGAATGGAAGCCTGTTCCGGCCCCCTTTGCTTATCAAAATGAAATATTTCCTGTCCTGGAGCATGAGAAGCTACATCTAAGAGATGGCCTTTCTTTCTCAGGTTCTGAAACAAATTGCTCCATGCACCTCCTCTGCCCTCAAAAGCAGCCAGATCGAGACGTCTTCACACACCGACCCACAACCTCCAGTGAAGACAGAGAGTGGTAATCTATTCTTCTTTCAAATATTGTTCCCCCCCTCGCTCCAAGGAATGAGCCAGTTTCACTATAGAGTTTTTGCCCAAATACCAGAGCGTCGACCAGATGTCGGTGGTATGATGTCATCACTTCCCATGCGACACTGGCAACAAGGCCTAGGCCTTTCTCTTTCTCCTCATAAATTCCCCTCATCCCCCGCTGGTTCCCAGCAGGGACCTGGCAACCCTAGCCTGCTGCCTCCTGCCTGCCATCAGCTGGTGCCTTTCATCCCACTGCCCCTGGCCCACTAGTTCCCTGCTCCTACTCTTGAGGAAGCCCTTCCACTCAAGGAGGCCTTTTCCCCCCCAGAGTCCTTTGCTCCACAGGGAGCCAGTACAGATGGGTAGGGTTGCCAGGTTCCTCGGAACGGCTGGCGGGGGATGAGAGGCAGACTTACTGGGAGCTGGGAGGAACACTGGGAATTAACACAACATACCTACGTGACCCGGAAGTGACATAAGCATGTCCAGAACATGGGGGGGGGGATGCTCTGGTTTGGGGGCAGAACTCTATGGTAGAATTAGCCTCTACCATAGAGTTTTGCCCAAAAACCAGAGTGTTGCCTCCTGATATCCCTGACATGCCTACGTCACTTCAGAGTCACATAGGCACGTCGTATTAATTTCTCGTGTTCCTTCCTTTTTTGTGTATGTGGGGGTAATCCTCCTCTTCTGGCCGGTTGGCCAGTGGCAGAGATGTGGGGGCTGGCAGCAGGAAAACCCCACCCCCACGGGGGGAGGGGGTCTGGCATCTCTACTGGTGGGCCTGCCTTCTGGCTGCTCCTCTCCTGCTGTGGCCGCCCCGCCTGGCTCTCTTCTCAGCTCTGCCCTCCTTAGAGCTGCACCCCCGCTCCACCCCTTCTCCCTCAGGTGTCGGGTACCATGGCACTGTGACACAACCTCAGACTGGGGGCCTGGTCCAGGCTTCCCTCTCCCACAACCCAAGAGATGCTGCCGGGAGACTGAAGGGGCAAAGGGGGCCGCTTCCATACTCCGGAGTCAGCACCATTCCTTTCTTGTTCCTGCAGAGCCCAAGAAGCCGAAGAAGAAGAGGTCCGTCTTCAGGAGGCTCTTCTGGTGCGGCAGCAAAAGGCAGAGGCCCTGAAAAGACCACCGTGCCTTTCTGCAGGAGTCAATGTCCCTCCTTGCCTGTCAGTCTCTATGGCATGGTGCCAGCGCAGCAAGTTGGCAGCAAATAACGGATAGGCACGCTCCTTAGCAAGCTACCAGGGGAGGGGGACAGGTAGCGAACGCGTGGGAGCCTGCAGTGGCCCAGCCACAGCCATCATGAAGCACAGAGCATCAGGATCCAGGCAGGAAGGGAGGGCAGACACCTGTTGATTCCCAGGAAGGGGTGGCCTGGGCCATGGGACTGCGGAGGGAGGGCCCCACAGTGCTCCACAGGGAACGCCCCTGCCCCACTGCAAGTTCCCTTTGCCAGGCAAGAGGAATGCAGAGCGGGACACAGCAAAGGGAAGATGCAACTAAGCCAAAAAAAAAAAAAAACTGTCCCAAAATTGTCCAGTAGCTCATTAAGAAAAGGCAGGCATGAAAAGGGAGTCATGAGTTCGAGTCCCGTGAAGGGCCAAGTTGGCTAGCAGGCAACGATCCTAGCTGTGCTTATGCCCAGCAGCAAGCCTTATTATTATTGCAGTTTGTGGTTCTTCTTATTGTCTTTATATTTATCATTGGAGTTCTTATACATGTTATTAATTATTATTGATTGCTTCTTATTCTTATGATTATTAATATTAGAGTTTCTACAGTTTATAGCAATAATTATTATAGCACTTATTATTAAAGTTCTTATCCTCAATATTTGTATTATTTGGGTTAATAAAGTTGTTCTGAAACTGTGGCTGAATCTGCATTTGTCTTTCCCACCCGTGTCCCAGCCTTTTGACTCTGTCTTCAAAAAAGCTGTCTACATTTGGTGTCGTTTTCACACCTCAACAGTGCTAGCATACTTTTGCACGTCCACATATGTTTATCGTCCTTTCAGGGCAGCTCCACCGTCATTGCACCTCCACACTGCTTTAAAAGAATCTTCTCCAAACAACATTCAAACAAGCATAGAGAAAGACGGCGTCACAGCAGCACAAAACTGATTTAAAAATGCAAATACAGATTCGACCTAAATGAGAATGGATTAGGATAATCTGTACAACCGCACAACTATTGTGAAACCAGGTTTCTTTTCTTCTGAAAGAAAAAAGGTTTTCCAGCCGTCTGCAAACACAGGTGTCCTTTGACTGCCATCCCTCACGCAAACTCACTTGCTGAGCTTCAAGAGGCAGTGCTGAACCATGGCCTAGGCATATGGGAACGGGGCACAGAGGTGGCAGCAAAGGCCAGAGGTGGCCAAAGGCAGCAACTGTTCCAGGACAGGATATCAAGGGAGGAAGGGGAGAGACAGAGAGGAAGAGGAAGGCACAGGGCTTTTTTTTGTAGAAACGCATTAGCATAATGGGCCACACCCAACAGCAGAAACTCATCAGCATATTAGGCCACACCCCTGACGGTGCAGCACATTAGCATATTAGGCCACACACCCCATGTCTTCCCTTGGGTTGCCTGGGCGCCCCACAGCTGTGGGGAGCTTGGGCAAGCCATTCCTTGGACAGGCCGGGGAAGGCACAGGGAGGCATTTAAATGCATCCCCAATCCGTCCAGCCCCCCCTGGCCCACCCGCCTCGGAGTCACCGGGGGGGGGGTCACTCTCCAGGCCTTTCCTCTGTAGCCACACACGCAGAGGTTTTGGTTGTTGTGGGCGTGGCCAACTTTGAAGCCAGCCGGAACTCCGTTCCTGTGCGTTCCTGCCCAAAAATAGCCCTGGCCAGCTGCCTGGGGAAGGCTGAGAAGGGACAGAGGAGGGAGGAAGGAAGGGGAACCCAGAGGTGGAGCCATGGCTCTGGGCAAAATAGGACAAACAGACCTCATGAGGCTTGCAGGAACTGACCCATGGTGTCGGCTGAGAGCGAATCAATTGAAAGGGAACTCTGGATATGTCAGTCATGCTTCTTGGGAAGGCAGAGGTCTGGAAGGAGGACATTGTGCTCCCCCCCCCGCGATGCGCTTCAGCTCACCCTTGTTCACTCACTTTCCTCCCAAATGTGGACACACAGTAGATTACAACCTTACCCTTTGCATTTTTGACTACACAACAGCCCTGCCTCTGGAATGAGGCTGTCCCTTCTTCAGAGCAGTCGGAATCACTTTTGGAGTGTAGGAGCAGAGATGCACAGGGACCAACGGCTCACCGTTATTAGTGAGAAAACGATATCCTACCCAAGAGGTTCCTCAGGGCCTTTTTGACGTCTTTATTCCTGAGACTGTAGATGTAGGGGTTGGACATGGGGGTGACAATCGTGTACACGAGAGCAAAAATGGTCCCTCGTTGGGAAGAATAGCTGGACGTGGGTAGGAAGTAGACCCCAGTGACAGCACCGTAGAAGAGCAGCACCATGGTAAGATGAGAGCTACACGTGGAGAAAGCTTTGCGCCTTCTTGCAGCAGAGAACTTTATCACAGCTGCCACGATGCGGACATAGGTGACGACGATGAAGGCAAAAGGCCCGAGGATGACGGGAACGCCCTCGAAGAAGATGGCCGCTTCGTTGGCGCTGGTGTCTGAGGAGGAGAGCTGGAGCAAGGGCTGGTGGTCGCAGAAGAAGTGGGACAGGTGGTTGTCCCCACAATAACTGAGGCGCAGGAGGAGGCCAGCATGCAGCATGGAGTGGAGGGTGGAAACGATCCAGCACCCAGCCACCAAACGTCCACAGACTTTCTGGCTCATCACCGTAGCATAGTGGAGCGGGTTGCAAATGGCGACATAGCGATCCAGAGCCATGACACTCACCATGAAGATGTCTGTGACACCAAACACGTAGAAGAAGAAGAACTGAGCCATGCAGGAATAGAAAGGGATTGCCTTGGAAGAGGACAAGAGGTGAACCAGCATCTGAGGCACCGTGACTGTGAGGAAGCCCATGTCCACCACAGAAAGGCTCCGCAGCAAGAAGTACATGGGGGTCTGAAGCCGGGCATCCACGGTGATCAGAAGGACCATCACGATGTTGCCCAGGAGGCCTGCCCCATACATCAGCAGAAAAGAGGCGAAGAAGAAAGGCTTTTCTTTGGGTTGTGAGGAGAACCCCAGAAGCACAAACTCCGCAACATCCGTGCCATTCTCACAGTCCATGGGACCTGCGGAGAGAATCATAGTTGGAGACCGTCAGAAGGAACCAGAAGGTCTGACAGATACAACTTTCTACCATAAAGTAGGCCCATCTTGAACTGAAAGGTTGGGAAATGTTTACATTGGGATCTTAAAGCCTAAGAGCTTTGTGCTTGAACAAATTTAGAGTCCAGTGGCACCTTTAAAACCAACAAAGGTTTATTCAAGGTATGAGCTTTCATGCGCAAAGCACACTTTTTCAAATACAGTGGGATGAGAGGTAAGGTTCAGATTTATAGGCTGAACAGCAAGTTAACATGTAACATGATGAAGATGTTTTAAGGTAAGCAAAAACAGAATTAAATAACGAGCTAAGGTTATAAGTGTTGGAAATGTATGTTTTAACAAGGTCTGACAATCCAGTCATGATAGGGTTAACTTGTTTACCTAGTATCGCTATTGTTTGGACTGACCTGGAATGGAAACCTGGCACAGAGCCAATGGGGGATTAGCCCGGGAAAAGGTGTGATACAGATTGGTTGGTTGTTTTCAGGTGACTTTCTTTCTAGGGGTCGAGAAGAAGGACAGATTCTCCATTATCTCTGTGTTAGTGTGTAACAATGGTTGAACTGTAAGCAGTAGAAAATGTAGCTCTTAGATGTTCTGTTTATTTGTAGGTTTCCTGTATACCATTTGCCCTTAGAAATAAAGGTTTTTATAAGCAAAAAAATCTCTTATTTCCGATAGAGCAAGATCCATCGATACTCAGAGTATTTTAAATACTTTTGACTATTTTACAACAATAAGGTCATTAGTTGTAAAGCAATGAACATGTCAAGGTAGAACAAACGTTGTGCTTTTTAGGCACACTTTTCATTTTCGAGGGCTTGTCAGTTGCCATAAAAAGCAAACTATTTTATACTGGCTATCAATCTAATACTGCTTTGCTCCACCCTTTTCCCCAGGGAGCTCAGGGTGGAAAACGTACTTCTCCCTTTCTCTTTTTCTCTCTCCTCAGGACAGTACTTTAAGGCAGGAGTGTCAAACATGCGGCCCGGGGGCCGGATTAGGCCCCCGGAGGGCTTCTATCAGGCCCGCAGTGGAACTGGCTGTCTTCTGCTTCTTCTTCCAGTTCTGCTGCTGCTGCGTCATCGTAGGTCTGCAGCTTACAGATATACCCCTGAACAGCATACTCAAGATTGCAACAGCACAGACATTTTGATGCAGTAATTCAGAGCAAGAGGTGTCCGTTATCAGACACTGTTAAATAAACAAAATATTTGCAAGAGTGCTAATGTTTTAAGCATGATTTTATTTTAAGTGGAAAAAACCCTTTGTGTTTGTGTCCTTTATAAAGTTTATATCTCCGCTACCTGGCATTACATTTTATGACACACATGGCCCAGGGGCCCAACAAGGTCTCATTTATGTCAGATCTGGCCCTCATAACGAATGAGTTTGACACCCCTGCTTCAAGGTATATTAGGCTGAGAGAGAGTGAGTGGCCCAAAGACCCTCAGCAAGCTACATGGCAGACAGGGGATCTGATACTAGATCCCCCAAATCTGACACGCTAACCACTAAATTCGAGTCCAGTAGCAACTTAGAGACGACGAAGAGTTTCAAGTCAGAACCTTTTGAGAGTCGAATATCCTTTTGTGCAGGGTTGCCCGGAGATTTGAGGGTGGAGCCTGGGAGTGTGGGGTTTGGGGAGGGGAGGGAACTCTGTCGGGTACAATGCCATGCAGTCCGCCTCCTGAAGCTGCCATTTTCTCCAGTAGAAGCGGAATAAATGCTTTAGGTAAATAAACAGACAATCTATGTAGCCCGGAGAGATCAGTTGTAATTCCGAGAGATCCCCAGCCCCCACCTGGAGGTTGGCGACCCTATTTGTCAGGAGTAGAGTAGAAGCGGAGATCTCTGAATCCTGTTATCCTAGTCAGAAGGTGGGAGGGGTATTGTCAAGAATGCCTGTAGAGGATTGAAGGGTGACATGACAGAGGTTTACCACGTTCTGCATGGGATAGAGAAAGAAGAACTTTTCTCCCTGTCTCGCACTACAAGAACTCGTGGGCACACCATGAAATTGATGAGCAGGAGGCTTAGAAGAGGTCAAAGGAAGCACTTCTTCACCCAAGGAGTCATTGACATGTGGAATTCACTGCTGCAGGAAGTGGTGGCCACAAGCACAGACAGCTTCAAGAGGGGACTGGATAAACATAGGGAGCAGAGATTAGCCAGAAGGTATAGATGGAACACTCTGTCTGGGGCAGGGATGCTCTGTACTCTTGGTGCTTGAGGGGGGGGCAACAGTGGGAGGGCTTCTGGAGCTCTGGCTCTGCTGGGGGACCTCCTGATGGCCCCTGGGTTTTGGCCACTGTATGACACACAGTGTTGGACTGTATGGGCCATGGGCCTGATCCAGCGTGGCTTCTCTGATGTTCTTAGGATGCATGTCATCAGCTTGTATATAATCAGTTTGATTATATATAATGCTTGGGGGTCATTTCCCCTCTGCTGCAATCAAGCTGATGACAATATGCATTGTACCTCTGCATCTTCTACAAGTATTCTTGACAACACCCCTCCTACCTTTGGGGGGGTATTTTTTTTTTTGTACTTTTCGTATGTGTGTGTGCATGTGAGTGTGTGTGCACCTGGGAGTCATGCCAACCTCTGGTGACTGGCCTCTACTGGAGGCCTGGAGGATATTCAGAGAGGTGGCTGAATAAAGCCTGCCCCCGCCTCCCAGCTCTGGCATTGTCCCACCTCTGGCATTGCATTCCTTGGAGGTCTCCCATCCAAGTACTTGCCAGAGTCGACCCTGCTTAGCTTCCGAGACCTGATGAGATCGGCCTTGCCTGGGCTCTCCAGGTCAGGGCACCCCTCCCACCTTCTGACTGGGATAAAAGGACTCCAAGATCTCCATTTCTCCTTTACCCATGTCTGGCGAAGGGAGCTTTGACTCTCAAATGTTTATCCCCTGAAACTCTGGTTCGTCTCTAAGGTGCTACTGGACTCCGATCTAATTGTTCTGCTGCAGAACACCATGTCTGCCCTCTGACGCTACTACAGCGGTTCTCAGTAATAAAGAACTTCAAAGATTAAATGTCATTGCATGTAAACCTACCTGAGGGACCGCCTTTTCCCGCATGTACCCCCAAGAGCACTTCGGTCGGGGACCCAAAACCGTCTGGTGATCCCAGGTCCCCGGGAGGTAAAACTTGCTACGACCAGGGCTAGATCCTTCTCAGTGGCGGCCCCTACCTGGTGGAACGAGCTCCCGGAGGAGATCAGGGCCCTGCGGGACCTTATGCAGTTCCGCAGGGCCTGCAAGACGGAGCTCTTCCGCCAGGCTTTCATATAGGGGTTGCCGCTGCCACCACCACCAACGGTGGCAATACCATCGGGATTCGGGATCGCCCTGGGAAACTCAGCCATACACTGCGCGGCATTAACAACGTGGGACTGGAACGATCTACTGGACAGTGGTACCCCAACAGGGCTGACTGGAAGATGCTACCATAACACTCAAGACCATCTTGTCTACTGAAAGCACTTTATTATTGTTATTACTGTTATTATTGTTACTATTGTCATTTTACTGTTTTACTGGGTTTTATGCATGGGCTTTTGCCCCCTTGTAAGCCGCCCTGAGCCCGCTTGCGGGGAGGGCGGGATAAAAATACCTAAATAAATAAATAAATACTTTCACATAGCCCTGACCTGGATAGCCCGGGCTAGCCCAGTCTTGTCAGATCTTGGAAGCTAAGCAAGGTCAGCCTTGGCTAGTATTCAAAAGGGCGACCTCCAAGGAATACCAGGGATGTGACGCAGAGGCAGGCAATGGCAAACCACCTATGAAACGTCTCTTGTCTTAAAACAAGCCTAGCTCGCCACCTAGTGGCACATAATGCTGAAAGAGCTAGAACCTTTGGCTGCCAGACAATCTTAGGATCTCCTGGCTATACCATACACACTACCATACGATAATTATTAATTATTATTACTTTCAGACAGTAAACACTACAGCAGTTGTCTGCTACCGCCTGTTGCTGCATGCAAGCAATCGAACACTAGCAAACATTTGAAAATGTTACACTTCGGCTGTGAGATTAGCCATATTTGCAGTGCCAAATATTTTAAAGTATCAGTACTGAAATCAAAGGTCATTGGATGTGGTATATGCTGATATCAAATTCTGTACATTCTGTCAGAACTTTGAAGAAAATCTTGGAGGGAAAATTCATTTCAGGTCCACAATCAATCACTTACAAGTTCCCAGAGAACACCCTACAATCCTTCTTGCCAACTCAAATGTTGAATTCCTACTTCTTTCTCCTGCTCTGTCATTTTGCATTTGACGTGATGTAACCATGTCAGGTATTTCTATGTTCCTCAGACCTGGAGGGCAGGGGCTGAGAAGTGCATGTTACGATGATAAATTAATGGCCTTATAGCCCCCTTTAGGTATGCATACTTCAAATGTATGCCACAGAATGAGCATTCAACAGGCAAGTCTCTCTCCATCAATTGCATCATCAATAATAACTCTCTTTAAACAATGGGACACTCTGGTTTTGTCCTGGTTGAAGGGGAAATCATGTTAGGCAAATCTTTTATTCTCCCTACATTTATATATTATTTTCGTACCTTGCCTATTCCAATTTCTAACTCATATTTTAAACTCTGGCAGCAAACTCTTATAGACTTTCTTTGGAACTCTAAAAAAATCCCCCAGAGTTAGTTTTCAGACTCTTAAAAGAGCACTCAGGCAAGGTAGTTTGGGATTTCCAGTCCTCCAACTATATTATGATGCAGCTCAGATAGCAAACCTGATTTTAATGCTCAACCCAAATGCTGGATTGGAAATACGTAGAACTGTCCTATACTTTCCTTAAAACACTCGCTGAGGTTATCTGGAATAGACCCAAGGAAAGGGCATCATCTGTGACTGACAACAGATTTCTAACTACCACTTTAAACCTTGGGGATTTTTGGAGACCTAAACATGCTCCATCAGTTTCACCTCTCTCCACCTTCTTGGGGCAAGCTCGGTTTGAACCTGGGCATTCCCTTTCATGGACAATCATTTTAGCCTCAGTTGACATAGAGTGGAAGTCATAAAAAGAAGAGGACCGAATGTTGGCAAAACACAATCCTTAATCTCCGTTCACCTCAATCCACACCAAGTGTGAGAATCTCTATATTTACTTTGCCAAACCAATGAAGACAAGTAGGTTTCTATACACCACTTTTCTCCACCTTAAGGAGTCTCAAAGCAGCTGACGATCGCCTTCCCCTCCTCTCCCCACAACAGGCACCTTGTGAGGGAGGTACATAAGAACATAAGAGAAGCCAATGTTGGATCAGGCCAATGGCCCATCCAGTCCAACACTCTGTCACACAGTGGCCACAAATACCAGGTGCCATCAGGAGGGCCACCAGTGGGGCCAGGACATTAGAAGCCTTCCCACTGTTGCCCCCCCCCAAGCACCAAGAATACAGAGCATCACTTGCCCCAGACTGAGAGTTCCTATCTATACCTTGTGGCTAATAGCCACTGACGGACCTCTGCTCCATATGCTTATCTGATTACCTCTTGAAGCCGCCCATGCTTGTAGCCGCCACCACCTCCTGTGGCAGTGAATTCCATACAGGTAGGGCTGATGGAGTTCTGAGAGAACCGTAACTGGCCCAAGGTCACCCAGCAGGCTTCACATGGAGGAGGAGTGGGGGAATGAAACCTGGTTCTCCAGACTAGAGTCCACTGCTCTTAATCACTACACCACACTGGCAAACCGATGGATGGCAGACAGCTAGGACATTGCAAAAGGAAGAATATTCTTAGAAGAAGAAGACAAGCTCAAAAGACTTCAGGAACATGAACACCTGAAGCTGCCTTAGACTGAATCAGACCTCTGTTCCATTGAGGTCAGTATTGTCTACTCAGACTGGCAGTGGCTTTCCAGAGTCTCAGGCCGAGGTCTTTCAGTTTGGTGTAGTGCCAGTTTGGTGTAGTGGTTAAGTGCGCGGACTCTAATCTGGGAGAACCGGGTTTGATTCCCCACTCCTCCACTGGCACCTGGCTGGATGACCTTGGGCAAGCTGTAGCTCTGGCACAGCTGTTCTTGAAAAAGAGCCGTTTCTGTCAATAGTTCTCTCAGCCCCACCTACCTCACAGGGTGTCTGTTGTGGGGAGGGGAAGGGAAAGGAGTTTGTAAGTCGCTCTGAGACACCTTTGGGTAGTGAAGGGTGGGGTATAAATCCAATCTCTTCTTCTTCTTCTTCTTTCCCATCACCTGCTGCCTGGTTCTTAACTGGCAATGCCAGGGATTGAACCGCGGACCTTCTGTGTGCCAAAGCAGATGTTCCACTCATCTCCTTTTCTCACTGACACATTCAAGGCTGTGCCCGTGTGCACAAACCACACATAAACATGTTTACTTCTTTCATACCAGAAGGACATTCGTACCATTCGTTGCTCTGGGCAAACAAATCAGTCCCCACCCCCAAGGAACTACTATCAGTCAGTGCCTACATGAGAATGGTTCAGATGGAAGCATCAGAGATGGCTTGCCATTCCACCCAACTTGTGCTTACCTTTGCCCAGACGATCCTGACCTCATCGACTTGCCCTTCAGACACTGGAGAAATGCACCGAGTGAAAAAAGGAATAGTAGAACCACCGGGGAGAATTACTCCTGGAGTCTTGAAGCAGTCAGGCAGGTTCCCTTTTCAGCATCGGCACTGTGAAATCCCTGAGGACAGAGCACAGAGGGCCAGAATAGATGCTGTTTGTCTCCTTCACTGTTCTCGAACTACAAACTCAAACTTTTTTTAAAAAATGATATCACCGTCTCTTCTACACCGGTTTGGTGTTGTGCAGGGGTGGCCAAACCGTGGCTCAGGAGCCACACGCGGCTCTTTGACATATATTGTGCGGCTCCCGGCAGGGTGGCTGGGAATGCAAAGAAGAGGCGTGCCTCCCCAATTGGTCTTCCCTTTCCCAGCCAGCTGACATGGGGGCGGGGGGGGGGGCTTGGAGGATGCATTTAAAAGTTTAAGTTGCTTTCCTTCCACCCCTCCCTTCCTCCCCTTCTAATTTCCTCCCCCTCCGTTTTCTTTCTTTCTTTCTTTCTTTCTTTCTTTCTTTCTTTCTTTCTTTCTTTCTCTTTCTTTCTTCCTTCCTTCCTTCCTCTCTCTCTTTCTCTCTCTCTCTCTCCTTTCCACCCCTCTCTCTTTCTCTCTCTCTTAGACAAATAAATATCATTAGCAAACAAATGAACATCATCGGATAGATAAATATCTTTATCAATACCTGTTTTTACCCCTCTTGTTTTTATTTAATGTTAATGAAAAGCAAATTTGCATATTTTTCAATAAAAACATGTGTGTGATATTTGTTCATGTCTTGCGGTTCTCAGATGTCTGACGTTTATTCTGCGTGGCTCTTACATTAAGCAAGTTTGGCCACCCCTGGTCTAGTGGTTAAGAGCGCGGATTCTAATCTGGGAGAACCAGGTTTGATTCCTCACTCCTCCACATGCAGCTGCTGGGTGTGACCTTGGGCTACTGGTACATATTGAGGTCACATTGTCCTTGATAAGACAATTTTATTTGCGCTCTTAGGACCTAAACTGGAAAATACATATTGATACTAATACTATTTCCAATAGATGTAACTACTTCTGACACAAGGCCAGATACATTTGTGGCCTCACGAATAAAAATCTTTTTGTGTGTCATTCAATTCCAGATTGGAACATTCCATTTTTTGTCTATATTAATTGTTTACTGCCTTACATGTGTAACAGGGACTTTGTTGCATGGTGTATTTTGTACTCTGTACTATTTGACCTCTGAAGAAGGCACTTGTGAGCCGAAACGCGACAGGTCATACACTGTTCTTTTTTGCGCATTTGTCACTTTGAACATTTTATGAGGCTTTATTTGGGGCCCTACAATGTTTTTTATATGTCTTTGAAATAAACACACTTTTGTCTATACTTATTTATGTTTTTAACTTTTGGCCCTTAACAAGTTTTCTAGACTTCCTTTGGAGGTTTTTGCTTGGTTGGTTTAGTTTTTCTTCCCCTCTTTTTGTGGGTGACCTTGGGTCAGTCACAAGTTCTTTCAGAGCTCTTCTCTCAAGAGCAGTTCTCGAGAGAGCTCTCTCAGCCCCACCTACCTCACAGGGTGTCTGTTGTGGGGTGGGGAAGGGAAAGGAAAGGAAATTGTAAGCCATTCTGAGATGCCTTCGGGTAGTGAAGGGCGGGGTATAAATCCAATCTCCTCCTCCTCCTCCTTCTGCCAGTGCTCGACATCCAGTCTCTGGTTTAGGAAGATGGGTGTCTGAGGGAGAATCTACAGTGGAAACGAGCATCAGAGAAGGGATCAGTAGAATGCAATGCAAAAAGCGGGTTAATACTTTGCGGCAGGGCTCTACTGGTAGCAGGAGCTCCTTTGCATATTAGGCCACACACCTCTAATGTAGCCAATCCTCCAAGAGCTTACAGAGCTCTTCTTACTGGGGCTACTGTAAGCTCTTGGAGGATTGGTTACACTAGGGGTGTGTGGCCTAATATGCAAAGGAGCTCCTGCTACCAGTAGAGCCCTGCTTTGCGGGATAGAATCAAGGGAGCAGACCGTATCTGCGCTAGCCTCTATGACATAATCACGTTCAATGAGCGTGTGGCAGGGGAGGAAGAGTTCATGACCATTGTCTCTGCCACTCCAACCCAAGTGTGTTCAGCTGAAGGAAGGAATAAAGCCTGTGCATCTATAAATTGTATTTTCAGCCTTTCCTCATAGGGAAGGTGCTCCAACCCCCCTAATCATCTCGGTTGCCCGCCTCCGTACATTTTCCAGCTCTGCAATGTCCTTTTGAAGGTACGGTGACCAGAACTATACAGAGGATTCCAAATGAGTCTGCACCATAGATCTATACAGGGGCATTACAATATCAGCCATCTTATTCTCAATCCCTTTCCTAATTGTTATGTAGTGGGTTGCCGCATGGATAAACGACCGGCGATGATGTGGTGCATGGCACACTTTATTTGGTACACAACACGAACAAGGACAAACGGCCGGCAGGCCAACTATATACCTACCTGGGGACACACCCCTGGTCACCATTGGTGGGTTTGAATCTCCCGCCATGGTTCCCATTGGTTCCCCAGTGGAGGGACTAGGAGCCTAGTCCCTATTGTTCTTCCAGAGCCAAGCTCTGGCTGTTCGCTGGCCCCCGGTGGTGGTCAGCATACACTACACTAATAATCCCCAACACAGAGTTTGCCTTCATTGAGCTATCCACTATGACCCCAAGATCTTCTCCCTTCTCAGCCTCAGCAAATTCAGACCCTGTTAGCCTATACTAGAAGCTGGGATTGTTTTGTCCCAGTGCGCATCACCTTCCTTCCTCTCTCCTCCCAATGCCTAACTTGCTGTGCCAAATTTCTCCTTGTGTTCTGCCCGCTCCAGCTTCCCTGCTGCTCCCCAAACCTTATTCTCTGTACAAGCAAATATACCTCAAGCTCCTCCTCCTGCCACCTGCCTGCCCTTTTACCCTCCTTGTGTCACCAAATGCCCTTGCCTCGTCCGTCTGTCTCGTCCTTGTGCTACTGTTCTTCCTCCTAAGAGGCTGCAGGGATGTCCGTGTTACTGTTTGGAATTTACAAGTAAATTTACAAATGTCCAAGAATCTATGAATGACAATGCGGGAAAGATCTTGGTGAAATTCTTTCTTCTACAGAGCTCTTAAAAATACAGGAGCCTCATTTGACAATCCAAGGCTGACTAAGGATGAAGGAGACAGACGTAACATTAAATTTATTTATCGAGGCGGATTACACATAGTGAGTCAGTACAATCAACCAGATGGGATATTCAATAACTAATGTGTAACCGACTTCCAGTCTGTGGCTTCAGCGATGGCGGAGGCTCTCTCCTGAACAGGGGAGGCATTCCGCGCTCCAGGGGTGTTGGAGGGGTGCCACCTCAAGTGGCACCCCCAGGTGAGCCTCAG